>NW_005842506.1:793449-844866 GCF_000455745.1 Alligator sinensis
AGGTGGCTACGCTTGGCCACAGAAGGTCTAGTTTTCCAATGGGAGTCCATCACCAGTGCAAGAAGAGAGAAGAATAATAAGCACAGAGACTCTTGGGCTAATTGGCTCAGTGAAGGCTGATGTGTTAGAAATGGAGAGGTGGAGGACTATTTTGGCACAGCCAGTATAGAATCCTACTACGGCTCCAGATGGCACCTGTCTTATGCCTCATGCCAGGTACATATACCTAGGGCTGTCTCCATTCAGCTCAGCTGTCAATGCATACTTGGGCATACAGCTGGAGAGTCCAAGGTAGGCACACAGGATGCTAGTCACATCCCTCCCTTGTGTGCCATTAGCTGCAGAAATCAGCATGCCTCTACAGTGCTAGTCCAATGGGCTGCTAGGCTCAAGGGGACCTTAGGACTTGGGAGATCGGCATTTGATTCTTGGTTCTACCCCTAAGCTGCTCTGTGACCTTGGGCAAGTTACCTCCTGCCTCTGTTTCCCCTTCTGCCCCTTTGGTTACCTCTCCCTTGTGTTTCTGGACAGCGCGTAGCAGGCTGGGGCCAACATCCTAGTTAGGACCTCTAGGTACTGGCTGTCATATAAATGCAAGACGTGGAATGGCTTGCTTGGTCTACCGTGGATTATGATGTCTTTATCTCGATATGAGTGAGAGTAGAATCTGGCCCTTTCTATGCATGGCTAGTTATCTTGTTCCCACTTACCACTCACCTTGTGCCCATTCCTTTGTGACCTTGTACCTCAGCTGCAGCAGCCACCCATAATGCAGGCTTGTTTTCTGCAAAGCTTGCAGAGCAGCAGCAATGTGAAGGCTGCCCTCTGGTCTGTTGCGAGCCTTCATTTCATTCACCCATTTGTGAATCATTAGCTTGCTGTATAGAGCCTGTCAGTCTTTCGTCCCCTTCAGCGCTTCTATTTTATTGACAGGAGGAAAGAGTGCTCCTGGCTTTTCTGCTGAAATCCCTTTTGCTGTCATGTGCCCTTGTGCAAAGCTCCCTGCTTCTGGAGACTGAATATTCAAACTCTTGCAGCGTCTGTCTCAAAACTTGCAAGCTGGGGTACAAAGTGGTATGTCTCACCTTATTTGGACTTGCCAAATTTACTCATTGTTAACAGCAAAAAATGCAGGATTCATTAGTTTAAAGGCAATCAGAGTCAAAACAAAACAAAACTCCAAAGCACCAAAAGCCATACATAGCATGTGCCCTTCCTACTGCAATTAAAAAGAGAAACAAAAATATCTTGAAACCCCACAACTGGATCAGGTTGTTATGATGCTGATTTTCTGGCTTGAATCCATCCAATTACGTTGATCTGACAGGTAGTGTAGGCTTTGAAACTAATGAAATCAAATAGAAATAACACATTTTAGGAAGCAAACCTCACTCAAAATCACATATCAGAATGATAGCCGTGTGTAAACGGTCTCCAACTGACTGGGTTTTAGGAGATCCAAAAGTTGCCAGAAGCATTTTAATGCTTTCCCCCTCTGCCAAAGCTAAAATGGCAACTGTAGACACATTACTGTCTCCCTGGGACTCATTAACATGGCACAGTTGTAGCTTCTGCTAGTGATTGAGTGAGCCACAGGGAAAAGTGTCACACGTGCAGCTAATGGCAACCTTCATGCAAGAACAAATCTATGAAGCAAAACTGAGGAGGGAGGGAGAGGATCATGGTTAATAATATGCAAATCAATGTAGCATTTCAAAGATTTGATTTGGGTTCTGAGGCAGCTGCTAAAAATGTTGTTTTAACCCCGCTTGGGAGTGTAAATATATCCAGTAGATGCGGAGTAGATAGAGGGTGATTACATTTTCTAATAACTTAAATTTGGCAAGATAGAGCATTGCAAAGCCGTCATGTCTCCACTAATTGGACTAAATTTATCAGGAAGACGTCTCTGCCCAGGGTATATATATCAATGTTAACACGATAGAACCTTGCCGAGCCACACAAATGGCGTTCGCTCAGAAATACCCTGCAGACTGATCACTATATCATGCAGTATTGCCATCCATAATTAAACCTGAAGTACAGTTCAAAGCTCACAAAAAACATTTGCTGATGCCTTTTTTGCTTTTATTATTTCATTGCTGAAGTCCCAGTGACACGTGGTGCTGTATGGGCTCACCTCTTGGGAAGTTTAGGTTCATATCTCTGGCCTGGATGAAGTGCTTACTCATGAAGCAGCAAAACGTAGTCACGCACAGTGGCTCTCCTATTCATTCATGCAAAATGCTGGTGTTACGTGGGTTCTGTTATTGAAGTCCCATGTTGCATTATATCTGTGTAGCCGTGGTAGTGTGCTATTACCTCATGTCCGACAGAAGGCAGAATTGGTTTAATATAGTTTCCCCAGGATGTCACGGGTATAAGAAAGAGCAACATGGCTCATTCTACATGATCCAGAGCTTTCATATGATCCAGGAGCCCAGTTAACACATTGAGGTGGGCTGATGGGGCGTGGGGGATTCTTGGAGTTTAAAGGCCTATAGCTTCATGTGGCATGATGCCCTGTACACCTGGAGTAACTGTGTCCAGTTTTGGGCCCCATGGTTCAAGAAGGATGTGGACAGTGTGGAGAAAGTCCAGTGCAGAGCAACAAAAATGATCAGGGGCCTGGGAGACAAGACTTATGAGAAAAGGCTGAAAGCACTAGGGTTATTTAGTTTGGAGAAGAAGAAGTGGGTGGTGGGGAGACTTGATAAGTCTTCAAATCCCTGAAGAGCAGTTATAGAGATGGAGGTGAGCTGTGGCTGTAGGGGACAGAACCAGAAGCAATAGCTTCAAGCAGCAACAGGAGAAAATTAGGCTGGAGATTAGGAGGAACTTTCTGACCATTAGGGTGGTCAAGTATCGGAACAGACTACCTAGTGAAAGTGTAGACTCTCCGGTTCAGTTAGGGACAATCCTGCCTTGAGCAGGGGACTGCACTAGATGACCCTGTGAACTCCCTTCCAGCCCTATTCTTCTATGATCCTATGTTGAAACCGATAACTTATGTTTAGCTAAGTCTTCCAGGAAAGCATCCAAGGCACTGACTTGAAGGCACCAAGAGATGGAAAATCTACCACTTCTCTTAAGCAAATCCCAGGATGCCATCCTTCCACTGTACTCAGCCTTGGTGAGGCCGCAGCTGGAGTACTGCATCTAATTCTGGGCTCCACAATTTTAAAAGGATGTGGAGAAGCTTGAGAGTGACCAGAGGAGAGCCACGCGCATGATCAGAGGGCAGGAGAATAGGCCTTATGAAGAGAGGCTGAGAGCTGTGGGACTCTTCAGCCTGGAAAAGCACAGGCTCAGGGTGGGGCCTGGTGGCAGCCTATAAGTACATCAGGGGTGTGCATCAGGACCTGGGAGAACTCCTGTTCACCAGAACACCCCAAGGGATGATAAGGTCAAATGGTCACAAACTCCTCCAAGACCGTTTCAGGCTGGACATAAGGAAGAACTTCTTTACTGTCTGAGCCCCCAAGGCCTGGAACAGACTGCTGCCAGAGGCTGTGCAAGCACCTACTCTGGACTCCTTTAAGAGACATTTGGATGTTTATCTTGCTGGGATCCTTTGACCCCAGCTGACTTCCTGCCCCTGGGGCAGGGGGCTGGACTCAATGATCTTCCGAGGTCCCTTCCAGCCCTAATGTCTATGAAATCTTAGAATTTGTTCTACCAATTAATTGCCCCCCAAATTAAAAATTTACCTGGTTTCCATTTTGAATCTGTCTGGCTTCAGCTTCCAGTGACTGGTACTTATTATATATTTCTCCTCTAGATCAAAATGCTCTTTACTACCTGGTATCATTGCCCGTCCCTGGAGGTGTTTATACACCGTAATCAAGTACTACTTTCTGGTGAGCTGAATGGATCAAGCTCTTTAAGTCTCTCACTGTAAAATATTTTTTCTACCCAGCTAATTATTTTAGTGGCTCTCATCTGTACCTTCTCTATATTTTCAGTATTCTTTTAAAATGTGGACACCATAAAAACCTCCTTTTCAGGATACAGTTCTGTGCTCTTTAGTCTATGGCCCATCTTCCTCGGTTCTAGATGTACAGCTGTGCTTTTGTTTGCTTTAAAAGGAATGTGATGGAAATGAATGAATTGCCTTGGCATACTAAGATTTAATACAAGATTATCCTTGGAGATCTCAGCTGACTCTTCCACAACTCTTGGTGGCTAGTTAACTGGTACTGCTGATTTAAAAATATTTATCGCTACCTTACGACCTCCTTGTCACTTCATATTTGGCATATACTCCTACCGTATCATTCTTCTTTCCAAATCTGGAACATAAATATTTTCTGAGTGTTTTGCCTGTCCTGTGCCATTATTACTATCTTGTTCCCCTCCTCTACCTTCAATCTTGTCTCCATATATTGCCTCTTATATTAGGCTGTGAGTTTTCTGGAGCATAGCCAGTCTTCCTGACATATTTGGATAACACCTAGAATATTGTGGCCCTGAGCCTTGTTTATGTTTTTTAGATGTTGCGGTGATACAGATAAAATTGATATTTCTTTTGCATTTACTCTGCAAAATAGAATGCTTTTTCAGCCCTGCCAGGAGATGACAATGCTGACTGGGATCCCCTGACACTGGCAATATTCTTTTGCAGTGGTAATTTCATAGTCTATGGGGGCATCACATGAGCAGCTCTAAAACCCCAGATGGCTTCTGGTTTGAAATGGTGGAGTTAAGAGGCCTGCTGCTGTGAGATGCTAAGAACGCTGCCAAAAAAATAGAGCACACTGCTAGGTTTGTTTCCAAAGACACTGCTGTACCGGTAGTTATGAAATAAACTCCTTCTGCTGTGACAGCAATTTTGGCTTGTCTGTCTGCTTGAGCTCCCTGTATGATCCTGAATGATCATGCTGTGGTTGTATGTGTGTCCAATAAGCTACAGCGGAAGCTGAAAAACTAAAGATTTAGTGTCTTTCAAAAACACCGCACTTCCACTTTGCACTCCCAATTACAGTTATCCTTGACCCTCCTTTCTGGAGTGTCTAAGAGGGTTGCTCTGAATTGCTGACACTTAATTGATGGGGGACATTGTTTTATAAAACAGACCTCAGGCAGGGCTCAGAAGGCCTGATGCTTAACCCAGGTGGCAGACTGAGAACGTGCCTCATTTCAAATGGATCGGGAGAGACAAACCTTCTTTATCAAGCCTCACTAAGCATGAAGATATTATGTCAAGCCACATGCAGGTGTGCAAACAGAAGAAAAGTTGTGTTGTGAGTTGTGCACAAGCTTATTGGATAGTAGCAGCTTTCCAGAAGAGGCCCGTAGCTTGCCCTTCCTTCCATGCCTGACCTGCACATACTGGAGATTATACCCTGTGCTTGTTCAGGGACCAGCAGAGGTGCTCATCCTGCATAAACTTCCCTAGAGTCTCAGGCAAAATTTTGACTGACTTGGTGAGCTAGGGCTGCCGCGCCCTCACCTCACTTCCCAGCCCAAACGAGGATCATGGCTTAAAAGGTAGAATCTGGCCCTAAATGTCTTGCTAATGTTGTCTTCTAATTGGCACCTGTGCCCTGCTTTTCCTCCCTTCTTCCCCCTTTGATATGCCTGTCCCTCGATACCTAAATGCATCCTACTATGAATGCTTAGTGAGCACAGAGCAAGTTGTCAGCTGAATTCAGCATCAGAAGGGCTTGCAGTCAATCAGCTCCTAATGCCAGCAGCTATTCCTGGTTGTTTTTTTATCCTCTTCTTTCAGTCTGATGTCAACAGGGTCAAGTCTAAAAACTTTTTAACGAATGTTGCGCTCTCGTTAACAGACAACATGATGGCTGGCAGTTCTAGTTTCATACACAACAGTTATGTGTTTTTAAATCATTTCCCACCCCCTGTAAGCTTTGTCTTCTAATTGCCTGGTAGTTCTGGAGTGGTAATCTCCATCCCAGCCTGCAAGTTGATCTGCAAAGGTTGCTCACTCTGTGTAGTCTTCAGGAGGATGTTGATATTTCAGTCGCACTCTGGGCCAGACTCTGTGGCATTCTGGCAATGGAAAGGGGGCTAAGGGACCTCGTGAGATCATCAGGTTTGGACTCCTGCTCTGGGCAGGAAAGACTGGTCTGGTCAAATGACCCCAGCAAAGTGTGCGTCCAGTCTCCTTTTGAAGATCTCCAGGGTAGGTCAGTTTAGGAGTGTTTAGAGGGGACCCTCCAGCAGTTCTGCAATGGTTCGGGATCCATGCAAGGTCTATTACGGACCTTAACTCGTGAATGTTTTAAAATTGCCTGCCCAGTAGCTGCACGCTAAAGACATGCAGAATCCCTTTGAAATTAATGGGAGTCTCAGCAAACTATTAGAATTTGCAAAATCTATCTTTCTGTGAACTTTGTAAGTCTACAAATAAAGTCTTTGGTGAGCACTTTCACTGTATAAATGTTCTGAATGCAGAAGCAGTTTGGTGTTTCCTCTCTCTGCTGAGATGAAAATATTATGGATGAGGTACTGACCAAACTAATGAGTGGTTCCCAGGCAGGGGGAAGAGTTAAGGCTTCTTTGGGTTGAGAATAGAGCTCCTTTTCCTTACCTGTGAAAAAGCATAATACTGTACATACATACTACCTACTGAATTCCCAGCGGAAGTGGACTGTGTGGCAGCTTCTTTAATTTTGCAGGTTCCCCCATGTGCCCCTGCCGCTGATTGGCAGAGGGGCCCCACTGCTTGCTCCTGGTTGGCAGGGAGGCGAAAACCACGGTTTTAAATATGGTGCTGCTTTTGCCTCCCAGATGGTGAGCAGCAAGCAGCAGGGCCACTGGGGCCTCTCAGCCAATCAGCAACAGGGGGGTGGTGTGCGGGAAAACCTGCAAAATTAAAGGAGCTGCATGCAGGCCACTTCCACTGTGAATATGGTAGATTCCTATACATACATAATAGCATCATTCTCCAGCATGCATTGGGATTTAAAAGCACCATCAGGTAAAACACTGTTGCATTAACATTGGCCACTTACTACTAAGAGTCATAATATTTAGCTCTTAATATTATTATTATTACTAGATACCAAGCAGTGTTGTACTCAAAAATCTGTCCTCTTTATTTCTGCTGACAGTACAGGATTATTGTGATCTATACCCTTCATATAAGAAGCAATATGATTATTCAGTTAATCTATTATTCATTTCACTCATGATCTATTCTTTTCACATCCTTGCTCTGTGAGTCAATTTTCCTCCTTGCTATTTTAATAGAGTAGCATTTTAAATTGTGAGAACACCACATTAAACTTGTATAAGATTTAATCTAATTTAAAATGCTTTCTTCAAGCAGGGTATGCCTAATAAGCATAAAAACAATAATGCTCACAATGCTATAGCATATTAACGTGACATATTGAGAAGGATGCATTTTTCAAATAAGGCTGAGCACTAATTAATGAATATGTTAAAACTTTCTTACCCCTCACCCTGAAGCTGCTGCATGATTGAAACAGAAGAATGTTTTTTGACAGTAGCACTGAATATGAGCTGCCTTGCAGTCTACAAATACTTTGACTTGCTGTCTAATGTGACATCTTTAAAGTAACATGGATGTTCGGTGAGATCTCACATTATTAATTGTTACCCTGAGAGCGATGTACTTGTGAACAATTAATCTGTAGTTGAGTTAAATGCTGGCTATGTATAAAGAACTGATTGGAGAGTGTGTGTTACAGATCCCCATCCAGCTGTCCAGCTTCTTTTCCACAGTGAATTTCACAAAGCATCTGGAGCTTGATTGTTTTTTCTTGGGGGGAGCTTACATTTATTTACAAACTTTAGAGAAAGGTATTTTTAACCTAATTTTTTTAGTTTTTACTGACCATAAATATATGAATAGTTGGCAACCCTGCCCTATGGCCACAGAGAAAAGCCCATCTCCAGCCTCCAGCAGGTATCAAAGTTAAACTCAAATTAAGCTCAACCCCCCAGGTCCTTCTCTGCAGTACTGCAGTCTAGTTGGTCATTCCCCAGCCTGTTTTTTTAATGGAATTATTCCATCCCAAGTGCAGAACTATGAAACTATGAAATTGTTAAAGCGCATTAATGAATGTGTATATGTGTTAAAGTGCGTTAACACTGTGTGTGTGTGCACTGGCTTGGGACTAACTTTAGTCCCAAGACAGTCTACACACAGCATTAATGCACTTTAACACCTGCATGTGTAGATGCCTGCCTAAACCCACTTAATGCACATTCAATTTAGGTGTTAAATGCACATGTAGACATGCCCACTGTTGGCTACTACTCAGCCTTATGGTCTACTGTAACCTCCAGGTCCTTCTCTGTGTGCGGGCCGGGAGCGACCCGAGCCCTTTTCGCACTGCACGCGGGCTGTGGCCAGCAGCCCAGGCACGCCGGGGCAGAGAGGGAAGGCCTTCGAGCTGGAATTAGGCACGGACGCGTAGCGGTAGTTTAAAAGATTGTTTACTTACACCGAGATGGCAGTGGTGCAGGCTGGAAAGCTTGCTTGAGTTGCGGTTACAGACAGACAACACAGACAGTCTCGTGGAGGTTGCTAGGCTCCACGGTGCAGAGCTCCGGATGCTCTGGGTGAATGAGCCACCAAAATAGAAATCGTAAATACGTCTTATAAAAGTCGCGTTCGAAGACGGGAAGAGGTGGGCAGTGGATCAGGCCGCCAAGCTCCCAATCGCTAGCCGCCATGTGTGAATTATTTAGCACTAGCCAATTATGGGGAACAAATTTGCATACCGGTGGCGGGAACTCTTTTGCACCGTGCATTCCTCTTGCAACATGAGCAATGCACCCTGCAAAAGAAGCTGCAGAAAAGGCGGGAAACTGGTCCCTGCACCGGGGTTTCCTCTGCTACAGGAAACTCTCCCGTGCAATGCTCTGCAACTTGGCGGGGATAATTCTGGTGCCGAAGCACACACACAATCATGCCTTTTGGGTCATGACACTCTGCAGTACTGCAGCCTAGTCAGCCATTCCCCAGCCTGTTTTTTTAATGGCATTATTCCATCCCAAGTGCACAACTTTTGCGTTTGTCCTTTTTGAATTTCATCTGGATGATGGAAGACCATTTTTCCAGTCTACCCAGGCCATTATGGATCCTAAGCCTGGTCTCCAGAGTGTCTGCAGATCTACTCAAACCATTCAACAAATTCAACTTCAGCCCAAAAGAAAATAAGAACAATTTTGAAGGAGTTGGAATGTGTCTGTTTTGACAAGTCTAATGAGTCAGTAACAAATTAAACCTGTGCTCCTGCCAGACTTGCATGCCAACTTAAAGTACATGAGTTGTTCTTATCCCACAAAATGGGATAAGGTGGCCAGGCCCGGCCACTTTGCACCCTCAGTCGGGAAGGTTCGGGAGCTAGTGCAGCTCTGCTCAAGCCAGGGTGAATGAAAAAAAAGCCCATAGCTGGGACTTCTGAGCAGGCATCTCTGCCCAGCAGGAAGGAACAAAGGCATTCTTGAAGTCACACCATTTCCCCTTGCAGACCCAAAACCCAGCTCCAGAACTACAGAGCATCAAGGCTACAGACTTTTTATGTGGTATGGCCCAAGGGATTGTGGCCACCCAAGGAATTAAAAAAAGTCATAGGAAGCCAATAGGACCCCTGGATAAGGCACCCAGGTGTCCTTGAACTGACCACTAGGCCCAAGGACTGCAGGCTCTTTGGCCTCCCTCATTCTTCACCTGTTGTTTGGCTGGTAGCCTTCCATGGAAATGGGCCAAGTCTTAGACACTGCTTGGTGCCTCAGTGAGATTTTAGCAGGATCCAGCCATCCATAGATAGAGATATTCTCCCCTCTTGGACTAAAGCAAGGCATCAAAGGGTTTGGGGAGTAGGCAAGCCTTGCTATCTTGAGCCTTAGAGCTGTGCCATTGGCCAGGTGGGATCAGGGGTCCATCTGAGATATGCTTGAATTGGAGTGGGGAAGGGGGAGATGGTGGGGCCTGACCTTGGGCCTGAGAGCCCAAATACTTGAAATAATATTAAGTTACTTGGTAAGATGAATTATACACTGTTAGAGGATGGTTTCAGGTTGGATGTAAGGAAGAACTTCTTTACAGTAAGGATGACCAGCATCTGGAATAGACTTCCCAAGGCGGTGGTACAGTCCCCAACTTTGAAAGTCTTCAAGAAGAGACTGGACGGATACGTTGCTGGGATCGTGATCCTTTGAGCTCAGCAGTATTCCTGCCCAGAGCAGGGGGGTTGGACTCGATGATCTTTCAAGGTCCCTCCCAGCCCTTAATTTCTATGATTCTATGATTACTATGGAATAAATGTAGAAATGTTACAGAAAAGTTTCTCTCTAGGTTTCTTTTTACCCCGTCACGAAGTCATGTGCCCTTATTGCAGAGAAACTGGGTCATACATGTGACAATTCTGTATTATGCAGGTTTAAAAACAAAGAAACAAACATGTCAAAACCTTAGTATCCTGAAGCTTAGTGAAACAGCAAAAATAAACCCTGAGGTACACTAAGAAATTAGAAAAAAAGAATCCCAGCAAGATGAAGAGATGAATTTTGTTTTTAATGCTAGTGGGGGATTTTTCTTTTTAGAGGCCCTGACTATTACTAGGCTTGACTGACAGCTCTAGAGGAAAAAGTCCACTCTTTAATCATGAAAGATGAGCTGTGGCACTACAAGCTTCTCTGCATTCCTTGTGTATACTTCAGTGCTGACCGATGTTAATGTGGGTGGATGGTAGTTGAGAAAGGATAATAGTCTGCTCTGGGGCAGAATCCTGCAGGAAGGGGCTGTGTTAATTTTAATGGAATAAATGTGCTCAGAGAATGAAAAATGTTAACGTGACCCTGTCTCTACACAAAATTATGTACTAAAAACAACTTTCTGGATCTTGAGTACAGAGACCTCAGTCTGGTTAGTTAGTTACCATGGCAAATGCTAGAAAATTCCTGCCAAAGTTTGGAAGCTGAAATCACGTGGTTATGCAGAACATAATTAAAACTTATCCAAGTCCTTTTTTCTGAGGGGGGATATTGCAAAGTCTCTTCAACTGTGAAGCAGTTTTTCTTAGTTGGGAGGAAAGAATTAGGCCCTGGCTACACAAGCCATCATGTAGTAAACTAGCCTGCAAACTTAGTGCATCAGTTACTCAAAGGTAACTGTCCACATGTACATACCCTGTGCTGTAGGACAGAGTAACTAGTACTCTGGGCACAACTACTGTAGTAACTGGGCACATCTACACATGCAAATACTGCAGGGTGGATTTACTCTGGAGTAGTTTACTCTGGAGTACTCTGGGCAGGCATCTACATTTGTGCATTTGAAAGCAGGCTGTGCCCACACTGCTCTGCCCCCCTGCAGAAGCCTGGGGGAGCTCTAGGCTCCCCCTGGGTGCTAGCTCAAGGGCTGGCAGGGAGCATGGGGTCAGGAGACAGCTGTCTTCTGGTGGGAGCTGGGAGATTGCTCCCTGCCCCCGGGAGCTATTTGCTGCTGGGACAGGCTGTGGTGGTGGAGCCTGGGTGGGGACAATGTCCTCCAGTCGTGGCAGCAGGGAGCTCCCAGCCCCCCCAGTTGCGGGCATAGGACTTGGAAAGAGCTGTGAAGGAGGGGCAGATCCCAGCCCCCTGTCCTGATACATCCGTGGGGCAGATAGCAGTGAGGCCCCAAGCTGGGCAAGGGATTTCACTGGTGAATTGGGGCAGGGGGCTGGGACCTGCCCCTCCTTCGCAGCTCTTTCCAAGCCCTGTGCCTCAATTGCAGGGGCTTGGGAAACAGCTGTAGGGCTGGGACCTGCCCCATATAGTTCCAGGTGAGCCCTGGGTGATCTTGGAGCAGGGGCTGGAAGCTCCCCCCTGCCGGGGCAGGGGACATTGTCCCTACCTGGGCTTCAGTGGCAGAGCCCATCCCGGCAGCATGCAGCTCCTGGGGGTAGGGAGCAATCTTTTGCCCCCTGCTGCCCAGCTGCCCAAGAACAGGTGGGCAGTCTATACGTGCCTTACTGTGCAGTAATTACTCGGCAGTTAATTTGCTACTTGCATTTGCAGGTAGCAAATTAACTTCCAAGTAGAGCAAATTACTGTGCAGTAAGGGTCTGCATGTGTAGATGGTGACACTTATTATGCAGTAATTTACTCTATCTCACAGTAAAGCATCTTGTGTAGATGTGCCTACTGTGGGGTAGTTTGCTTCTCAGTAAGAGGGGGAAGGTCAGAGTAAGAGGATGCACCAAACCTCAGTTACTGAGCGGTGGCTGATGCCTGTAAGTTCATGCTGTAGCTTAGTTTTATTGTATAGACCTGCAGTGTAAATGTAGATCACTTTTCTTGCCTTTGACAAAGTAGACCCAAAGGGGACCAAGAGAGGGGATAGTGAACATGAGGAAAATATGGCTTTTGGTGATGTTCTCAGAATCTAAGGTGTTGGTTGCTGTTTTTTGCTTCCAGGGCAGCAGTTGCGCTAGACAGCAACTCCCTTTCCTGGTCAGGCAGTTTGGCCCCTTTACTGTCCTTTGTTTGTGACAACCAGAGTTGGGTGGGCTGTTTTCATTGTGCCCTGCTGGTGTTAAAGTAAGGAATGCAGGTTGTGGCTTGATTATTTCAAGTCTGACACGGAGGAGAAAACACACCTAAAGTTCATCAGAACTTAACCAAAATGAATCTACTGCAGAAGAGAATTAGCATAGAGACACGCTGGTCCACGCAGATTCCAGTCCCACCTGACCCAAATGGGGAGCAAGGAGATATTCAGCATGGGTCAAAGCTTGATGGAGTTGATGGAAACAGTTTCCAAACTCTAAATATATATTCATTTCCCTAAATGGGTTGAGGGAGAATTCTATGTAAACTCAGTTACTGAAGCAGAATAGGAGTGACTTTTCTGCACGAGGTGTTACCAGTAGGTAACAGCAGAAGAGTTTGACTGATCAAACAGCTCTAAGTTCTGTCCTTCATCAGAGTGATATAGCTATTTACATCCACAATTCCACTGAACAGAACTTGAAGGTAAAAGTCAAATGTAAGTCAAGGTCAGGAATTCTCCACTGAAAGTGTTTTATAGCCTCTGGTTTTATAATGGACCAAAACCCCAAACCCCAGATTTAAGCACTCCCAGACTTTGGACAGCCCAGAACCGAGAGTCAAGTCTTGCAGTTCAAACCTCTGAGTTTTGTGTTCTTATTAATGCTGGATGTGTGTCAAAGTTATTTGCCCCTCTGGAGCTAAGTGTTTATCCATAATAATTATAAATAGTTCTACATTTTTTCTCCTGCACTGTATTTTTAATGTTGATTATTTGCTTCTGTGTCTGAATCCCTGGACGCAGTATTGAATTCCAGAATGCTTATGTATGGGGAGGCGGAGAAGGAGTTGGAGGAGTAGGAAGAAGAAGGTTATCAAGACATAGGAGTCTGAGATGAAGAGCAGCTGTTGCTCCAGTGTTACAGTGAACAGGACCCTAATTCTTAGATAAAAGGCTGAGGAAGAATTCAGAAAGAATATATGATTTAGTGATCCAAAGTGCAGGTTTGAAAACCCTAGAAAAGGTGTAAGTTTGAACTTCAGCTTTAGTCGGATCGGAATCTGCATTTTGGAGTTCCATCTTCAAAATCTGGCTGGGTTAATGCAGCTGTTCAAATTTTCAGCAAAGCAGCAGTGAATTCCAGGCAATATACACAGGATGTCTGATCCTGAAGGGCTCTCTGCAACTATGAGAGATGTTTTATTTATTTTTTTAAACCAAGTGTTGCAGGATGGAAAAGGTTGAGAACTGTTGAATATTCAACTTCTGTATGCAAATAATAACAAATTACTCTACAGCCTCCTCCTCAGGAACTACATGTCCTTTTTAAAAATGTATGATAGCTTAAATATTCTTTTGGAA
This sequence comes from Alligator sinensis, assembly GCF_000455745.1. Classification (NCBI taxonomy): domain Eukaryota; kingdom Metazoa; phylum Chordata; order Crocodylia; family Alligatoridae; genus Alligator; species Alligator sinensis. Next base: position 807,284 of record NW_005842506.1, read on the forward strand.
ACTAACCCCTAGGTGATAGTTAATGTGACTTACTGTAGAGTCCATCTCAGGAATTACATGCTACTTAGAATCATTCTAAGATGTGACATTTGAGAAGCATTTTCCTCCAAAAAGGAAGCATTTTCCTTCCAAAAAAAGTCTTTTCCCTCAAAAAGAGCCAGCAAGCACTCATTACAACACCCAGAAGTTTGCTAATAATAATAATCATTCATCATCTTGGGATTTTTCCATTGGGACTCTGGTCTTTTATGGTAACATAGAAAAAATCAGATGCTGCCTGTCCCTAGCCCTTATCAGCAGAGGTAGTTCAGCATAGCTCCATTGGCTTCAAGTCATAGCACCTGTAGATCTGCTTCTCTTCTCTCACTTGAATACAGTGGAAGGATATCGAGTCTTGTGGATGAGTATACCCTTACTGCCCAATACAGGCTCCTCCTTTTCCTCAGCTTGTACAGATACTTTTATCTCATTTAGCCTCTTATACTGCACTCACCAGAACAGCATCTGTGCACCCCTTTTCCAATAACTCCATGACAAAGCTCTTTCTGGAAATACAACTGCAAACACCAAACAACAGCAACATGACCTTGCTTTCCAGATCAAGGCTGTGCTTCAGTTGCAGTCACTGAGATTTCATTGCGAGCAGGAGGCTAATGCATAGTCTCATGATGAACTGCAGCTCACCTAAGTCAAGCGCGCTCACTACTCTGACCTTCTTTTGTCCATATGTGTTTACACCTCTAGGAAGGTTTTTGTTTTCCATGTGCAGCATTTTTCAGTCCTTTTCTAAATTAACAGTTGCCAAAAATCACCATCCATCCTGTTCACTAAGCAGGTATTTGCATATAAAGGTATGAAAACAGCAGCATCTGATTTTTTTCTATGTTACCATAAAAGATGGTAGCTGGGGGCTGGCAACACTCCTGCCCCTTGAGCAGCCAGCAGGGAAAAGCCTGGTACCGTGCAGGCAGACCTCCCTAATGAGAGAGTCCTGCCAGGGCCATGCCCCGCTCAGCTCAGCTCCCTGCAGCAGGGAAGGGAAGGCTGCTGTAGCGCCCCCCCGGCTTCTAGCCTGAGCCACTGCAGGCATGTGGCTGCATTTTCTCAGTCCAGAGAGAGCATCTGTCCAGTTTCAAACCAGTTCAGCCTAGCCAGGCTAGACTAACCTGAAAAGATTGAATCAATTCAGGCTCAGGCTTTTTGAATGCCTGTCCCTTTTGTAAAATAAAAACAAGGTAAAAAAGAAGTCTGTGCTTCTGTGTGACCAGTCTTAGAAGCACACAGCTCATGAACAAAACTAGAAAAAGCTCAGTTTTAAGAGCATTTCAAACTATTTTTTACTCTACTTCGCATCAGTCCTGGCCCTTAAAACCAAAGTGAAATATCACACGAAGAGCATTCATAAATAATTTACTTTACATCTGACACTAGAAAAGGAAGCATAAAGCGGCAAGAGCTCTGTGCGCATACTCAACTTCTAAAAAAGCTGCAGTAACCAGATCTGAATTTAAAACAAAAATATTGAAGCATGCTTTTCTGTAAGGATGGAAGAGGCTCAGAAGTTCTGAAAGATTTGGTGCCAGCTTCAACCCATCAAATACCATTTGTAGTGCTTGAAAATATACTGTTTGTTCAGCTTGTCCTTCTCAGAGGCATGGTAGGAAGTGGGAAAGATGGTCACGTAATTCAAGCATCAAGTCACTAGCTTAGGACTCATACATTTTGGGTTTGATTCCCCAGCCTTAATGTTGAAGGTATGTCCACAATCTGACTGAGGTACCTTGGGGTAGCACAGGGTGATTTGTGGATCTACGCTGAGTGAGTGCGGACAAGTCCCCTTATCTCCCTAAATGGATTTTTCAAAATAATTAATTTCCCATTTAGGGACCTAAGTAAGGGCCAACTTTTCTAAACTGTCTAGTATCCAGGAGCTCTCACTGTCACATTTACAGCTATATTTTCAGCTACTTTGCACTTTCCTCTTTGGAAAATTTCTTAAGGGAGAAGTGGGATTTTGTTAAAAAGAAAAAATCCATGAGAACATGTAATTTTCTATTAAATATTTCAGTGGTAAATACCAAATGAAATTTGACATTCACATTTCTGTTCTGTTTAGACTTTCTTGTACAAAAAAATACAAGTTAACATTACATTTTTTTCTCTTTCAAATTTCTGATTTGTTTCCCCTATAACCCAACTTTTCCTTTTTAGACAGAATAATTGTCTAAGGTTTTTTCCTTGTTTCCCTCCCCCTTCTTCCCCTTTCCCATTTTTTCATTGTCAATATCTAACTTTTTAAAACTTCTCTAACGTTGAAGAAAATGGCAGGACTATAAAAGGAAAAATGGGAACTCTGCTAGTGTGTCACTTCAGATTCGGAGAGGTGTTGAAAAGTTGTAGGTGTAACTCAAGGAAAAACAGAACTTCAGCCGAGTTGTCTAAAGGTCCTCATCTAGCCAGATGGCTAGGACACTCTCCAGGGAAATGAGAGATTTGGGTTAGGAACCTTTCAGTATGAGGTGAGCCTCAAACATGTTTTTGGTGAATGCTACTAGGTTATTAGGCCAAAGAGCTGATATGGTGGTGAACAGATCTTCAGAACCCCAGTATGTAGCCATATCAAAAGTACTGCTACAATGTTGCAATGAGAGTGTAAAGACGTTTTTGTGCTTTAGCATTTCCCATTGGTTGTCTCCTAAGCACCTCTGGGCTACCCTTCAGAGGCATTGAGCATTGTCTGCATGGGGCACCTGAATGCATAAATGCAAATTGCTCTTAGTCCCCCTATTGGCTCTGTGGAAGTCCCTCTCAATCCTCCACCTGGGGGACACACTCAAAAATTAGCTGGTACAGTGCCTAGATTTAGGCACATACAGGCCATGTCTACATGAGATGCTTACTGCCCAGTAGTGTGTTAATACTGTGCAGAAGCATCCTGGGACACAAACCGTGATGCGATGCTACTGTACAGTAGTAATGAGCTACTGCACAGTCAGCATCACCCAGAAACTGTGCAGGGACGTTACTGCACAGTAACGCCAGTCGTATCTGGCATTACTGTGCAGTCATTTAGTATTTGGTTATGCAAGTACTAAATGACTCTGCAGTAACAACTGTGCAGTCGGCATCTTGTGCAGACACAACCACTGGGACCATTTGAATCCTGGGCTAAATGCCTGAACATCTTTGTGAATATGGGTCTTGGTCTCTCTGAGCCACAGATTCATATCTGTAAACTGGGGATAACAGCACTTCCCTACCTTACAAGGGTGTTGTGAGGCTCAGTGCATTAAAACTTGTGTGATACTGCATTGATCAGGGACTTGTGTATGATAGAGACAGAATGATCATCCACTCCTCAAAAAGTCCAGAGCAAACATTTTCTTGAGTGAGTTTTTCAGGCGTTTTATATCTGCAGAGAGAGCTGAAGTTCCATCTTGCACAGAGTTAGTTTTGTATCACACTGCAAATCTCCTAAAAAAAATGTTTTTTTCACTTCAAAGAAAAAAAATTATTCCTGCCTGTGGCCTGGTATCTGTACATGCTTAGCACGCAGCGTGAGCTCTTTATAATTCATCAAAAAGGCCATACGTATAATGAGATGAGGTTCGTTGCTGAAGCTGAATATTCTTCCTGGTGCTGCTTAAAAATTAAAAGTACTGAAAAGGCTTACAATGCGAAGGCTTGTTACACCGGCGATCCACAATGAGTCACGGCAAGTTAGTAATATGTTGAGGCACGCCTGTGCTGGTGGGCATTCATCATCCTACTCCAACAAGGTTCCAAAAACAAAGTAAACCAAACCATAAGCCCTCTCTTTGTGAACTTGCTGGCACAGAGCATGAGTCAAATGGACAATCTCATGCTATATTAGTTGCAAAAAGGGCTGTCAGATGTACCTTTGTAGCCAAAGGAGTTGTGTTGCTGCCCCCTGCTGTCATCTCTCTCTCATTCCAGGCTGGGGAACAGGGTTCTCCAGCTAGGAAAAGTAGCATCTGATGAAGCAGGGCTGTGATTCTCAACCAGGGGGTCACCACACCCTGGGATGCCTTGAAATCCTTTCAAGGGTGGCATAGAGTGCCACACGCTGTCTGTACTGTTCAGTCTGCAAACACGATTTACAAGATAAACCCAGGGATTTCAAATAGGTTCTGTAGTGTTAAAAGCATTCTGACCTGCTGGGATCTTTCTGAGTTCTTTACAACAGGTAGAAGCCTCTATTATTTTTCTGCAGTCAAAACATGAGTGAAAACTAAGAGATGATATTTTCCAAGGGGTGCCTCAAGTCTAAAAACGGTTAGACTCGCTTACAAAAATGTATGCCTCTCTGAGCCTGTTGGTTAAGGTGCCACCCTGCCCTGTCTTCTGCGTGACTGCAGACTAACACAGCTAACTACCACTCTCAGCTAGGCGGAGATAACCAGAGTACACCACTGCGAGAGAGCAAACATTATGGCCTTGAGCTACTTTTGGTTTTAGATGACACACTGAAGGAGCTTGGATTGAGACTCCTTTGAAGCCCCAAGGAAAGAACAGCATCCCATAGGAAACCATTCCATACCTCAGCACAGTCTCCCAGGGGAAACGGCGAAAATTTCAAGTGTTATCTCCTGATGAGAGGGTTTAGCTTTAAAAAAAGATGAAAGGGCAGCTTTCTCCAGAGCTCTCTGAAACAGGACAGGGGAAAGCTGCTCTGGCAGTCAACTGCAGAGGGGTCCATAGGGGTGCCCACCAGCATTAAAAATCAGGGAGACATAGCAGATGTAATATCATCTTTGTACATATAGTGGGTCCAGTTCTTCTCTGGACTATATACATGCAATTTCCTTTGGTTTGGGCAGAAATACCGTACACAGTCTTAAATATGGAGTTGTTCCCCACTTCCCCAGGACACACTTCTGTGCATGTCGTGTCTGTCTTTGCTCACTCTGGGTTAACTCTTTATCTCCCATAACATTCAACCCACAAACACTGTTAAAGGAATTGAAAATGGAGCGAGGCTATAGTGCTTTGTTGAAAAGCTGTTTGGTTATGTCCCAGTCCTATGGCAGTCTTAAGTGAATCATACCAGATCATTGTTGTAATGCAGAGAGATGGTATTTTGCATGAGGTTGCATGAATTGGGGCTGCTAACTTGAACTTGGCTTTTGTGCCAAGAATCGTCTTCTCACATGCTTCTGCACGCTCTGGGCTGTTCAGAAACGATGCAGTTTTGTGTTCTCCTGTGAGCAGCAAAGTTGAGCCTGAAGTTTTCTGTTCACTTTATTTCCTTCCTCATCCTAGACTTGAAAATTAAAAGGAAAAAGTGATTATTTTTCACTCTGAATCTGTCATAATAGAAAAAGGAGGACTTGGAAGATCTGTAATTCCCCTATCTGTGTAGTATGTGAATCTACGTGCAAGACTGCAAATAAAGCTGCACGCAACAGCTGAGGGTTTGCCTAATGAAAGAGCTGCTCAGTGTCTATTCCTGTTATTATTTGGCCTTGCATTTCTTATTGCAGATGAAAGAACTGGAGAGATGATACAGAGGTGTAACAGGGGAGTTCTGTGCTCTGGAGCGAAGTACAGATATTCATAAAGCCCCAAATTGATCACGCAGAATTGATCTAAGTTACGCAGTTCTCTGTAAGTGGCATAGTTTATATTGGTAGTGAACAGAACACACATTTACCCTTTGGTGCAGGGACATAAATCTTAGACTGGGTTCTGCCATTTTTCAACCAGTCAATGTGTGCCAAACTTCTGTTCTGTTATAGGTATAGGCTGATTTTTAATAACTGATACTGGTAAAAGCATAATGTCTTTACCTGGCCTGGGTGGTGGCAGTGCACGGGGCAGCAGCCAGACTGTCAGAGGTGAAGCTGCAGCTGGCTGGCAGCTGTTGCAGCTCCTATTTTTTGCACCCCACTAAATCAGTACCTGGGACCCCAGGCACCCTTCCTGCCCTCTCTTCCCTATGCTGTTGAAACAATAGTAGGCATTACCAAGGGAATGGGACAGTGGGGATTCATTAGTAAAGATAACCAGAGATCTCCCTTCTCCTCCAATTTGGAGTTTAGCTTAGGTGTCCTGGCTACATTTCTATGTCCCTTAAGATAAATTGAGCATAATAACTCAGGCAGGATAAATATCAGAGACGAGCAAAGACAGTGCCTGCATGTGATTCCTAAAGAGGCAGCTATGTGTTCTGTAGAAATGTAGGAATTATTGTGGCAATAACCTGTTGAATCACTGTTTTTTATTGCACAATTATTGTGTTCATATCTGATGGCTAAATAACGTACAGTACCAAAGTGCTACAGAAAAGGAAATGAATGCATGGAATAGCATTCCACATAGCTGAATGTCCCTGCTGAATAAAATCTATAGCCATTTCCCTTAAGCTCTAGTTAATAAGGTTCTAAAAATGATGGGTGAACCCCTGTGGGTTCAGAGTTTGAATTCATTTCAGAAGAGTAGCCCAAAGTTCAGACACTTATCTAAAGCTTTAGTCATCTACTAGAATGTCATGGGTCTGTAAATCTGGGCTAAAAATCCTAGGAGGCCAGACTTCTTTGCGGTATTTCAGCCATGCTTGTTCCCACTGGAGTACAGAAGTACAAAGGCATGCAAAACCCAAACCATTGCTGAACCTTAAAAAAAGGAGAGAGATAGAGAGCGAGAGAGAGGTGAGTAATAGAAATGGACAAAAGTTCATGGCTAGAGGCGCATCCTCCATTGTAGGCTCTAAACAATGGAAAAATCCTCTACTTCTCAACGTGGAGATGTTATTTACTGAAAAACAAATTGGATCAGTACTTGGCTACCTGTGGATTCACAGTCCTGTGCTGTTTTATGGTCTCTGAAAATATTATCTTGTGTAATGCATGCTACCACAGCGTCCCCCTTTTATGTCATGTCTCATGTCTGCTACTCTCTTGGGCCTATGTATCTCATCTTCTAGCTCGGAAAGTATAGGCTGAAGCTTTTAGAGCTAGGAGCCCTGGGTTAACTCTTTGCTGAGGTTTCAGCTGGTGGTGTCATTACACTGTGAGTCAGTAGATTCAGTAGGGGACGCGATTTCAGCTGAAACGTTCTCTTTTTTTTTAAAGGAGAAAGTTTCTATAAGAAGTTTAGTAGCTCTTCCCTCTGGGATGTGTTTCCTGGTGACTGGTTCCTGAATCCTGTGAAATGAATTGGATATTTGCAGATACTGGCCATAACAGCAGGCTTGGTGCTGCAGTGGATATCATTTGTTTTGAGCCTCGAAACTGTGTACATTGGTGGGGACAGATAGGAACCCCTTTTTTTGGAAGAAAGAAAGAGCACGTTTTGTGCTTGCAGTTTTTAAAGCGATGGTGACTAATTAAGGGCTTATCTCCATGGCAAACTAGATTGTGAATTCATAGCATGAGACCTACCATGTGCTGACTCCTCACATGGATGCTCTTAACGTGCACATAGCGAGAGGTAGCTTACTCCATTATAGGGAGTTAGTATGCAGTAGCTAGGGCACACTAAATTCACAGCCTGGCTTACTAAACAGTAACTTTCCTTTGCACAGAAGCCCTACAGCTTCTTAATAATTTGGAACAGGGCTGTCCAGGTTCTAAGTGGCCAGGGTTCACGTGCCATATGGGCTGCACCATTGGGGCCACACCAGCAGGAGCTGCAAACTACCCAGGTACTCCCTGCCTGCACTGAGCACATGGACAAGCCCCCTTCAGCTCTCCAGCTGTGGGCTCCCTTGCTTGCATGGGCGTTCTAGCCCCCACCCTTAGCTCACTATTCTGTGGGCTCCCCCAGCACCCTGGGCTTTGCTGTGTTACCCCCTGGGGTGGGGGGCAGGAAACAGAAGCCAGAAGAGGAAGGGGGAGCACAGAGCTCCTGGCTGCTGCTGCAGCCAGACTGATGAGGGGAGTGGCAGCTGGATATGAGCCCAGGAAACACAAATTAACCCCATGGACTAGGGACAGACATTACAAATAAACCGGTTTAAGTGATCAGAAACTGGTTTAAACCTGTAACAGAACAGACATTCAGTGCACATAAACTAGTCTGAAAATGGCTGAAACTGGTTTGAAAGAAACTTGGTTGAATTTAGTATCAGACTTAACTGATTTGAGTCAAACTGGTTTATGCAATGTCTGTCCCAGATCCCTTCCTGGTTTAAGTTAGATCAGAGTCCCCCAGCATCCGGGCATGCTCTCTGGGATGGGTGGGGCTCTCTGCTCCAGAGAGCTGGGCTGGCCCCTCCCCTCGGCTCCCTGGCTGAAGCTCTGGCAGAGACTAGCAGACACAGTGGGGTCTGCCCCATGTCCCCCCCCCCTTGCTGCTCAAGCAGGGATCCCTCCCTCCTCTCTCCCACAGCACAGACTGTAGCCAGCATGTGGTATGCTAGCTAATGCTGAGAGGGGTCTGTGTAAGGCAAACACGACAAAGGCAGTCAGGACAATGTCCGCTTAGGGCTTTTTGGAGCTAATTAACAGGTAGCTGGTAAAGTCCCTCCATTCCTTCCTTGAAAAAGTTGTTTAAGAAGAGCATGAACTAATGAGAGAGGCTATTGTTTTGCTGGTGGGCTGATAAATGCTGTGTAAGTAAATGCTGTGTAACTCCCTGCTGGCTCCATGGCTGGTCAGAGGAGCAGCGAGGGGGAGGGGAACCCCTCCCTAATCAGAGTGTCCTGCTGGGGCCTGGCCTTGCCTGTCTCAGCTCAGCACTATGGAAGGGAAGGGAGGGCTTCTCTAGCACCACCTGGCTTCTAGCCTGAGCCACTGCAGGCTTGTGTCTGCATTTGTTTCAGTCTAGAGGGGATGTCTATATGGTTACAAACTGGTTCAGCCTTGCCAGGTTAGACTAACCTGCAAAGATTGAATCAATTCAGGCTCAGGCTTTTTGAATGTCTGTCTCTAGCCTTGCAGGCCATATGTCAGGACCCAACTAGCTCAGGGCTGGAAAACTGCAAAGGAGGCTTAAATCTGAACAAAATTCTGAGACATCTGAGAGCCTGGCCCACTATCTGTATAAAGAATATCTCAATTAGCTGAAAACAGGAAGGATTGTATTTTTAAATGACAAAGGGAAGGGAGACTTCTGATTTCCACATGCTTGCAATAGTATGTATGCACCTAACTGCCCCTAATGCCTTTGAACATTTCTTTCTATGTATTTTTGCCCCCCCATTAATGAGAGAGGATGGATTTTTTTCTGCAGGTTGTACATGTACCTGCTCCATGGCTCACTGAAGTAAAACCATCAATTGGTTTTCTGGTCAAACTGCCAGCACGATGCTCCACAATGAACAGGACATTGATAAAGGCAGGTATTGGAAAACATAGGGAGGGAAGCTTTAGCTGTAGAGAATGGTTTGTGTATTTTCTTTGAAGTCTCACTGTGAAAATATGTGCAGGCAACTGTGCATTTTTCCAGGCATTTAAAGTTCAGGTTATTGATTTTCACCCCTACTTTTCCCCTCCCCATCCTCCACTCCTTGTCTGCAGCCCTGAGGGAACACCAAAGTTCACCCTTTTGGAACATAAAGCCAGAAAGCTAAGCAGTAGTTTCTGTGCAACCCTTTATTGCTGTATCCTTGACATGCTCTTGAAGGTGTTTAGAGTGCAATGCTATTTCCTCTCAGAGATAACATGATTCACTCTGTCTCTAATGCAAGTCAGTGTACCCAACCCTTTTTCTCTTCTCAGAATGAAAGAAACAGTTTATTTTTTTAACAAGGCAAAATATTTACATGTGATGGTAGTGTTAGAGTGACCTTGTAGCTGTGATGGTCTAGGAATTATGCAAGAGGCAAAGATTTCTTAGTTAGACTCTATCCCAAGTGAGCAGTTGATCCAATAAAAGATATCACTGTAAGAAATCCCTCTTTCTCACAAAATATTTACATATATTTGGGGCATTCCTAGGCACATATATTTGGGGCATTTCCTAGAAAATAGAACAATTTAAAATGTTTTGGCTATTATGGATCTCTACACACCAAAATAGGTTTTGGACCAAAGTCCATGACTTGAAAGATTTCATCCTGGCCAGTAAAATAGTTCCTATCCATAAAGTAGCTGCAGGGATGCATACCATTGAAAGGGGAAAATTCCCAGCTTCTCCATGGGTTTAAACCTGCACCTGTGCCTATGGACAGCTGGATTAGCAGGCTAGCAAACTGTGTTGTTTTTAAGAAAGTATTTTGAGATACTTTTAGAGTATTTTATGGCTTCATCTAAATACTATATAGTTGGACAGATGGTAACTAATACACCTGGTTTTACTGACAGAGGGATATGAAAAGCGGTCCTAATGAAAAAAAAAAAGATATATTCTCCAAACATTCCTAGAACTGTATTTCAACCCTGTGTGGTACATACAGAATACATGAAAAACAGGGTATAAACATGTTGCTGGGATAAACTTCATGCTCCCCTCCCCCCATTTATCTACCATCTGTGAATAATGTGAATTCTAAATGTGTGCTAATTAATGAATGCTTTGCACCACAGTCCAGTATATCCTGCTTCTGTAGGTATGTACACAGCATGTGCCTATGAAGTTGAGATGGAGAAAAAGGGATCCAGCTGGTGTGAATTCACACTGTCTTGGAAGGACAAAATTAGGTAGAAGTTTTCCAGCCTTAACTTTTAAAAATGGAGGTGCTCAAGAGCATTGGCACAAAACAAGCTCCATCTGTCTTAAAAATTATTTGGAACTGAAAACAGGTCCTAAGTATTTACATGAAGTTGTAAATGTTGGCTAGGAAACCACAATGTGCTAGATACCTTTTAGGTAATGAAAAGATTTCCAGAAACCTCTCCTAAACATTTCTTCTCAGTGCAATTGGGTAGATGGACTTGGCACCCAGGACTGTAGGTCAATGGGTGCATCTACCCATCCACTTTACTGCAGTGCTGACTAATTAGCTCCACAGTAAAGCATCACCATCTACACAGGCGCCTGTATTAGTAAATTAATTAACTCTGCTGTGGGACAAGTACTATCCTTCAGCGGAGCAGTTCTCTGTGTTGAAACTCATGTATAGATGGTGATGGGGCTGGCTGGGGCATAAGTGTGCTACAGGGGGTGGGCTGCTTGCCAGCTAGCCCTGCATTAGCACCCTTGTGCCCCAGCCAGCCCCTTTGCAGCATGTTGAGCTAGGGCAGAGCAGCTCTGGGCTGGTGGGCTGACCCCCAGGTCCACTGCCAGCTGGAGCTGCTTGGCCTCAGCTCAACATGCTGCGGTCCCAGGCACACGTGTAAACGCTGCACTCAGGAGCAATGAACTCCAGCATGAATAGAGCGGAAGTTTATAGTTACCCGCTAATTCCACACGTAGATGCACCCAGTGTGTAATAAAGTAGGCCTGAATCTTTTTTTCTTCAAACCACACCAGAGTAACTTAAAAGTTCATGAAGTCATCTTTTCTATCATAAAAGGTACAGTCTACCCCAGAACCCTAACCCAAGTCTCCAGACTATAGAGTTATGTGCACTGAAACAAAGATGTTCCATCTTGAAGTACTGATATACATGAGGTAGTTGCTTAATACTATCCATGATCTTACAGACTTTTTGTATCTAATTATTTCTTTCTGACACTCAGGAGAGGCACAGCCAGGCCCAGGGTCAGTGAGGACCTAGTCAGGGACCTCCTGCTGGGACTGGACATGTTCAAATCAGCTGGTCCTGACGATCTCCACCCCAGAGTGCTGAGGGAATTAGCAAAGGTCATTGCGGGACCCCTGGCGCAGCTTTACAAGCACTCGTTGTGCTCCGGTGAGGTGCCAGACAGCTGGAAAAGGGCCAATGTGGTCCCCATTTTCAAAAAAGAGAGGAATGAGGACCCAGGAAACTATAGGCCCATTAGTCTTACCTCAGTCCTGGGGAAGCTCTTTGAGAAAATTATCCAGGAGCATAGCTGCAAGGGACCAGCAGGGGAGATGATGCTTATGGGCAACCAACATGAGTTCATCAGAGGCAGGTCCTGTCAGACAAACCTGGTGGCCTTCTATAACCAGGTCACAAAAGCCTTGGATGCAGGTGTTGCAGTGGACATAGTCTTTCTGGACTTTAGGAAGGTCTTCAACACTGTCTCTCACCCCATTCTCATTAAAAAAATTAGGTGACTGTGGTGTTGATGCCTACACAGTCAGATGGGTCGCCAAGTGGCTGGAGGGCTGCACCCAGAGAGTGGTGGTGGATGGGTCATTTTTGACCTGGAGGTATGTGGGCAGTGGGGTTCCCCAGGGCTCGGTCCTCGGGCCTGCACTGTTCACCATCTTCATCAGCGACTTGGACGAGGGGGTGAAAAGCACCTTGTTCAAATTCGTGGATGACACTAAGATGTGGGGAGAGGTGGGCACGCTAGAAGAGAGGGACAGGCTACAACTAGATCTGGACAGGTTACAAGGGTGGGCGGATAAGAATAGGATGGGTTTCAACACTGACAAGTGCAAGGTGCTGCACCTGGGGAGGAAGAATGAGCAGCAGACATACAGGCTGGGGAACTTGTCAGCACAGAGGCAAAAAGGGATCTTGGAGTCATTATTGATTCCAAGATGAACATGGGCTGACTGTGGGGATGCGGTCAGGAAGGCTAACCTCACTTTGTCATACAACCACAGATGCATCACGAGCAGGTTCAAGGAGGTGATCCTACCCCTCTATGCGACACTGGTCAGGCCGCAGCTGGAGTACTGTGTCCAGTTCTGGGCTCCGCACTTCAGAAGGGTCATGGCCAGCATTGAGAGGGTCCAGAGGAGGGCCACTCGCATGATCAGGGGGCAGCAGAGCAGGCCCTACGAGCGGAGGCTATGGGACCTAAATCTGTTCAGCCTCCACAAGAGAAGGGGGATCTGGTGGCCATCTATAAATTTACCAAGGGGGACTAGCAGGGAATGGGAGAGACCCTGTTCCCCTGAGCACTACCAGGAGTAACTAGGAATAATGGCTGTAACTTGACTGAGAGTAGGTTCAGGCTAGACATCAGGAAGCACTATTTCACTGTCAGGACAGGTAGGATCTGGACCCAACTTCCAAGAGAAGTGGTGCTCGCTCCCACCCTGGGGGTCTTCAAAAGGAGGCTGGATAATCACCTCGCCGGGGTCGTTTGACCCCAGCATCCTGTCCTGCCATGGCAGGGGGGCAGACTTGATGATCTGCTCAGGTCCCTTCTGACCCTACCAACTAAAACTATGAAACATTGGTAAGTCACATTCTCAGCTCATATGAAGCAATATTACCTTCAATACACCAATATGTACAAGAAGAATAGTAAGCCCTTTGAGCATTTATACACATAAATATTTGTGTCTGGATGTGCTGGAGATCTGGTGTGTCAGAGCAGACTCAATTAATCGAGTCTGCTCCGCACGCAAGGTGACGTGCATGGCTCTGTGTCACTGTGTCACTTGCAGTTAAATAAGCAGCGAAATGCGCATGAATGCAGAGAAAATGGCGGCGGTGTGCTTTTGAACTAAAATACCTTCTACGTGTTTTCTGTGTGCTGACGCACATGTTGCCACTTATACAATTGCAAGTGATGCAGTGCTGGGTGCTTTTCAAAGTGCCGGGCCCTGCGGTGCTTACATGTGTAAAAATGCCATTTGTGTCTTGCTTTCTTCTCTGTAGAGGAGAAATTGAAAGTGTGGTTCTTTCTGCTGGATAGCACTGTCTTGCATTTATTGAATGACTCTAAAACGGTCCCTAGTCTGTTCTTCTCCCCCCGGCCCCTTCTCCTTAAGGGGTTTTACTCTGTCCCAGATGGTAACATACCACAGTACTGTAATAAAAAGCAACCAGAACACAAGGCCACCCACCTCCAGGAAATGGAGATGGCCTGTGTATGTTCAGCATCCACTGAAATGGTTTTTATGTATTCTTCTATTGAAGACTGGATTTTTGATAGCAGAACCTTAGTATTGCTTTAAGGGAAAGGAATGGAGAACATTTTCCTTGACTCGGAGCTTGTCCACACAAGGGAGTTAAAGCACAGTATGCCAGGATGTGAATTTAATGTGCAGTAGCTACTCTATGCTAATTCCCCAAGCAGCTTTGTGTGAAGTAATTTACTGCACCTTCGAAGTGGAGTAAGCTGCACCTTTCCTAATGTGTGCGAGGAGTGTTCCCAGCGGGAGCTAGTGGAACTGGGAGTAAAGCACTACAGATTCACACTCTAGCTCAGGAATAGGCAGCCCTCGGCCTGTGTGCCAATTAGTGGCATGCAGATGCATTTTCCTCGGTGTGCCAGGAAATTGTTAAAAAATTTTTTTTTAAGTTGCTGCTCCAGGCGCTGCGGAGCAGCCACAGGTCCCAGTGCCATGGCTGGCCCCTGGAGGGAGCTGTGGGTGGCTGAGGCTGGGCCCGGGCAGGCTCTGCGGAGGGCCGTGCACTGGAGGCTCCTGGCTAGCTTGGCCCCGAGTGCTGCCTGCAGTGGATGTTCCCGGGGTCCATCTGGTTCCTGCAGCTGGGCCCCGTGTCTGGGCCCTGCTCTGGGCATGGCTCCGTCCCACTCGCATTGTGCCCATCATGCAGGGAGGCCAGGCCTGGAGCTGGGAGGCCCCTGAGCCTGGTTTTCTACCCAGGGCTCTCCCACCTGCTGGGAGCCTCCAGCACAGTGGCCTTCACAGTGTCTGCTTGGGCCTGGACCTCTCACACCTACAGCTCACCTCCTGTGTGTCTGGCTTGGCCAGCTTGAGCCCCGGCCCTGCTTGAGCCCCTGGGGCTGGGGCTCAAGCAGGCACTGTGGAGGCTCCTGGCTGGCTTGGTCCCAAGTGCTGCCCACAGGAGCTGTTGCTAGGGCCTGGGGGTCTCCTGTGGCTGGGTCCCATGGCCAGGTCCTTGCACTGTGGGCAGCTCCACCCCACACGCACTAACTGCGAAGAGAAGGGAGGCCGGGCCAGGAGCCCCCTGAACCTGGCATCCTGCCCTGGCCAGGCAGTGTCCCCTCATGGGCAGGGTGCCTGCAGCCCATCTCCACGGAGCTGGGTGGGCCAGGCCCCACCTGGGGTGCTGCTGGGCACCACTGCCCACCCGGCACAGCCCAAGTCTGTGGAGCCCCGGGGCAGCCCCCACTTTGTGCCCAGCCCCTACTCTCCTCCTGCTGCTGCCTTCTCAAGGGCCTGGCTGGGCTGGCCTGCCTGCAGCACCTCCTCCCATGCCTGCTTCTCTCCACATGAGCCAGACCCTGCCCCGAGCGCACAGGCCTGGCACTCGGCATCCTGGTGTTGCCCCCACCCCGGTGGGACGGGGCATCTATCTGCCAGAGCTCCAGCCGGACCCTCCCTCCCAACCCTGGGACTGGGCTCCCCACACTCTGGGACCATTGGGGAGGCCTGAGTAGCCCGGCCTTGGCGGCTGCTGCTGGAGTGTCGCTGCCTCCCTTGGCCAGACACTACCCTGGATCAGTGGGCCCGAGCCCACTGGTAGTGGTGGGAGACATGGGAGGCCAGGGACATACCCTCTCTCTTTTTCCTTTTTTTCTCTCTTATCTTTCTTTCTCTCTCTTCTTCCTCTCTTTTTTTCTCTCCTTTTTTCTTTTTTTCTCTGCTCTTTTTTCTCTCCTTTCTCTCCTTTTTTTCTCTCTTCCCTGTGTAGCCTGGGAAGAGAGAAAAAGCCTGGGTGTACATGGGTTTGTACTTCCCTCTCCAATTGAGGGAATTATTGGCAGGGCAGTGTGCTGCGGAGGGACACAACAGCCCTAGCAGCTGCCTTCATCCCCTATAGAGTCAGGTCCAGTCAATCAATTATTTAACTATATACAGATTTGTTATTACAACAAGACCATTAAAAGGTAAGGACATAGATTACCTATATATGTACAAATTAACAAAACAATAAACCTTATTATATATATGCACACAGATATACACACACCCAGTTATCATTTAAAATACAGATGAACAATAGAACAAACCAGACCAAAGGATATTGATTGGGCAACCTTATAACTCTATTCATATACAAACTATTACTTCAAATTATTCACATAAACTGTAAGGCACAGTCCATAAAAATAAATCAGCAGTCCTTAGCTCCCAAGGTACCACTCCCAACAGTCTCCTCTCCCAAGGTACCACTACAGGAAAGGAGATGCGGGGGAAAGAAAAGGAGAGGAAGACCCCAAAGACTCCTAAGCTCCCCAGCTATCACCCAGGAGTGGCTGACGTGGTGCCCCTTCACAACCCTCCGTGTTGCAGTGTTGCAGTGGGGGGGCCTCCCCTGTGGGGACCCTCTCTCCAGAGTAACTTACTACTCCACAGTCCTGGGAGGGTAGACTCTTGTTCTCCAGGTTCTCTGTTCCCCACTGGGTTTTCCTGCTGCCTCACTCTGCTGCTGCCGTCCTGGCTTAGGGCCACATGCATCACTGTGTGTAGTGGGCGCTTTGCCTTGTGCTAGGGGTTGGAGGCCTGGACAGCCTTGTGCAGCACTGGGGGCTCGGTCTGCTCCCAGACCCTCTGGGCAGCATTGTCTGCACTGAGCTGCTGCCCCATGTCAGCAGCTGTAGACCCAAGCTACCTCAAGTGGCTCCCAGGGTCTCTCACCCTCGGTGCAGCGCCTCCTGCACTGAGCTCCCAGCCTCATTCCGGGGGTTGAGGACCTGAGCCACCCCAGAGGCTCCAAAGGTCCTGCTCCATGCACTGGCCTGTGCACTGTGTCTCTGGCTGCATGTCAGATGTTGGAGACCCGAGCCGCCTCATGCAGCTCCCAGGATCTGGACGCCATCCTGCACACTGAGAGCCTAACCGCTGGAGCCGTCTCCCGCTCCCCACTGATAGAAGTCTTCAGAGGCTCTTCCTGGGCTACTGCTTCACCCTTCTAAGCCCCACTCTCCTCTCTCCTCTGTCCCCGACGCATCTCCCCCGTGCTGGGCACACGGCTCCTTTTATACGCTACAGGGCTCTGCCCCGAAGTCTTCCAGACCTGACAGTGTTGCAGTCTTCAATCAGGTCCAGGGGAGCTCTTCTCCTCCTCCCCTCAGGAAAGGGGTGGGATGTTATTTCTCTTGCTGCCTCCTGATTGGTGGAAGGGCTCCATCAATCAAAACAGCAGGATCTCAAGCCTGGGACTCAACCCAAGCTCTGAAAGATGAGCCTGCTACA
This sequence comes from Alligator sinensis, assembly GCF_000455745.1. NCBI lineage: Eukaryota > Metazoa > Chordata > Crocodylia > Alligatoridae > Alligator > Alligator sinensis. The sequence goes on from NW_005842506.1 coordinate 824,366, forward strand.
TTTGTCTTCTCTTTTTTTCTCTTCTCTTTTCTTTTTTCTCTCTCTTCTCTCCTTTTTCTTTTTTCTATTCTATTTTCCTTCTTTTTCTTTCTTTCCCTCTTTTTTCTCTCCCTTCTTCTCTCTCTCTCTCTCTCCTTTTACTTTTTTCTCTTTTCTTTTTTTTCTTTCTCCTTTTTCTTCGCTTTCTTCTCTCTTTCTCTTCTCTCCTTTTTCTGTCGGTTTGTTCTCTCCTTTTTCTCTTTCTCCTACTTTTCCCTTCTTTGTCTCTTTTCCTCTCTCTCATCACAACATGTGTTACAAAAAAAGAGTACACAAGAACAAAGGTAGTATATGAAGTTTTATTTATTATCACCAAGTTTAGAATTTTTTAAAACCTGGTATTTACTGTAAAAAAAAAAAGCAACATTGATGATTATTAACTATATTAATATTCACCGCATCCTGCTGTGTGCCCCCTGACCTGGTTTTGTTTTTCTGGCATGCTGGCACTCTGGCACCTTACAAGGTAGACATTGCAGTTTTTTTGGCAGTCCAGCCAAAAACATTGCTTACCCCTGTTGTAGCTTATTGCATACTAACTTTTGTGGAGACAAGCCCTTAATGTGATAGTCAACAGCATGTCACTTCCTGAGCCATTCTCTTCTGACAACTCTGTGACATTGTGTACATGCTTTGATTATCATTGTCTTTTTCCTGGACTCCTGGGAATACATGTAAAGGAAGCAGCAGATGTTGCCCAGAGAATTCCAAAACCAAACAATTGCCTCTTAATCCTTTATGCTTTCATGCTTCATTTTAACTGTTCCCTTAAGAGATTTCTTCTTTCCTCATTTTTTTTATGCTTCTCTCTGTAATCTCCTTAAATTGTTCCTGGTTGTTTAGTTCCACCTTTATTCTGAGTAGTTTTATCTTGAATGATTTTGCTGAGATTTTTTAAAATATATTTTCCAGATGCACATTCTTTCTGTAGGGCAAAAATCAGCAGCATCACAATTACTTAACCATAATGTATCATTTGTGATCATCTCAGCTCTCCAGCATTGCTAAAAAAATCATTACCTTGCAACAACTCAAGTTTGTACGTGTATTCATAGGCAAACTGCTAATACTTTTATTTGGTCATGTATTGCTTCTTCGAGTGCTTTTAATAAGCATATTTTTCAAGCTGATAAATTATAGCCACAGAGATTAGTTTCATATTATCCTTCATTGATATTTCTTTGAAATATCAATTGTTTATCAGTACTCCATGGTTTTGAAGGAGTTTCTGTTCCACAATGTTGGATCTGCCATCCTGGATCAAAGATCTGATTGAAATTTCAACATATTTTTAGAATTGTTATATTTTGTGGGTTTTTCCTCACTGTCTTTCAACCAGTTGTTGAGCTGGTTGAATTATTACAAGATTCAAACATCTTTGCAGGGATTGATGAACCAGAGTCAGGCCCCAATCAGTTCTTTGTTATCTTCCCTGTAATTAGGAATCTTACCTCTAGCAGAATTGTATATTTGCTATGATACTGGGTGGGATTCAGGTTCTATCAATATTTTATTGTAAAGCCTGATTATCAGGGTTGAATTAAAACAGACTGCACTGAAACTTGATGAGCTGCAGTTGGCAGCTCAGGGCTTTTTATGTAAAAACAACACAAGTCTAGCACTGGTTTTCAGAATATTTTTCTATGTGCATCTACAGCAAACTATATATATTGAACACCGCTAAATGTGTGTATATATACAATCATCTTTGATAGGTTGAAAAGATTTTATTTTGAAAAGACCACAGGCATGGACCAACATAGCAATTGAGGTGATAGTAAGGGATACTAAATATAAAGTCTTACCATGCAACTGTTACATCTGTATGATTCTGTAGAGAGAGCTGTAGCTTCATTCAGGGTCAAAGTTAAGGTGGTTTAGCTACATTGTATCACTACATCATGCTTTTGCAATAATTAGCAGCAGCTCCTTCCCGTTTAAGGCCGCTTAAATGTATGGCTGTTCATACGCTATATTGTTTTAACTGTGTGCAGTAGCTATTTTTTTAAACTACAAGTAAACATTTACAGAAAGACTTGCAGAAATCTTGCTCCAAACAGGGCACTTTGAGGACCCAGGTCATGTAACATATATGAAGTTTAACTGTTGCTTTAATTTCAATTGGATTACATCCATTTGTTAAATTTGTCTAGGGCCTAAAGGTTTGCATGATCAAGATCTTTAATACATAGTATTTTAACAATATGTAAAATAATAAAGCTGCCAGCCTGTGGGAAAAAACTTTAAAGCAACCTCTTTTGCAAAGGTCACAAAATATTTTTGTAACATCTTAAACTAACTATATGTACAGAGAACAAAACTTTATAAATGGGCTTCCTGCTGGTACCAACTGAAATGTAGTAGACAGTTAGTATATCTCAAATGTATGTGTCATTTGACCCCTACGGATGCATTTAATGGATGATATTTCCCCACCGAGAGACCTGTCTTTCCCTTCTGTACTTCATTAGTAATGGCTGAGGGTCCCTTTGTTCATAAAAAATGCATGTTCTGCTTACCTGCTTTTCACAGGCTTTACTCTGAAAAAGGTTGTCACTCCTGTAGAATTTAATTAAATGTTTTCATCTTTCATTACACAAGGGTCTTCCTGTTGCACACACCTTCTCCCACTTTTTATCACACATGCAACCCAAAGGAGAGTAGGGAACTAAATGAAGAAACATGGAACGAAACTAGAGGATTACAAGATTTAAGGTTATCTGTAAATCTACTTTTCTTTGCAAAACATGCCTCCATTTTTCTTAAGCTTGGTGTCACTAGGTAGTGGTACTGGTCAGTAAGTCTAGGAGTTAATGCCTAAATTTCCATGACATCCATAGGAGATATGTGCTTAATACCTTTTAGCACCTAGCCTACGTGTCTTTTTATGCTACTGAACATGAGTCACTTCATCTATGAATGAAGCAGTTGCTTCTCTAGTGAAACCTGAAGTGTGCTGCAGTCCTGTAACTTAACATATGAAGAGTAATATACTCACACTGGAATGCCAGGCTTTTATACTGTATGAAGAACAATTATACTTGGCTGTGCTAACCAGTGTTCCTCCAAAGTGGTTAAATGTGTCATTTGTCATAAGCTTACAGTTTGATTAGAGGTTTGGACGCCAGTACCATTTGTTTATCAATGCGGATGAATCTCTCTTCCATCACTTGCTATTTATCTTGTGTACAACTTTTCTTCCCTTTGACCATTCCTTGTCTCTCCTTAGGAGATGCTGCTTTTCTCAAGAAATCATCTATTAACATTGTTATATTTAGTTAAGTAGCACCTACAGGCTCAGCCAAGATCAAGCCCTTCCCCTCTCCTCTCATCCAAGTGCTAACTGATCAGTGATCACAATACATTCATTTAAATATATATTTTGAAGCTGAGGGTTCCAGTTTTTTAAAATCTTCAATATAGTTTATTATTTTTACCCCTTACCTAAGTGACAACCAAAAAATAGCAGTCAAGGCTGCAGTTAATTAGAAAGTTCTTTATTTCACCAAAATGTCAAGAGAAGATAGCAATTATTTAATTAAGGATAAACTTTTTAGTTAAGTAATGCTGTTTTCAATGGGTTTCCTTCTGATGAATCTGTTCTGGGTTTTGTACTGATATCCATGACCACAGTCTGAGTGCCTCCCAGGTCATTAGATGAGCATAGGTGAGGTTGTTAGTGGACTTTAGAGCATTGTTTCTCAACCCGTGGGTCGCGATCCAAAAGTGGGTTGCAAGAATATATGAAAGGGTTACAAACAAACTTTAAAAACAGATTCTCTTTTAAAGAAGAAAACTTGGGAAACCCTGGATTTTCCCTTGCAGGCTGGCAGAGTTCCAGCCTGTGAGGGTCTACTTGGGGCCCCCCATGCCCCACACACTGGGGAGCTGGGGCCTGGGGTCAGGGGGCAGAGGGTCAGGAGTGAGGGGCACTGGGTTAGGACTAGCCATTGATGTTTACAAAGGGGTCCTGGTACAAAAAAGGTTGAGAACCACTGCTTTAGAGAAACTTCAGCTCTTCTCCTTTCTCAGCTAAAAGAAGGTCTACTTTCTATAAATGTATTTAGTTAGGGCGAGAATGGTGAAATGGCTGTCACTGAAAATACGAGGAATAATCCGTTATGGTACAAAAGATTATTGAATACGCAGACCTTGCAATAAGACCTGAAATTGGCTGGTCTTGATTAGAGCTAAGCAAAACTTGTATTGAAGTTTATCTATTAGAGAAAACAAACCTGTTCGGCCTCCACAAGAGAAGGCTGAGAGGGAATCTGGTGGCCTTCTATAAACTTGCCAAGGGGGACCAGTGGGGAACGGGAGAGTCCCTGTTCCCCCGAGTACTACCAGGAGTAACAAGGAATAACCGCCACAAGTTGTTTGAGAGTAGGTTCAGGCTAGACATCAGGAGGCACTACTTCACAGTCAGGGCAGCTAGGATCTGGAACCAACTTCGAAGTGGCGCTTGCTCCTACCCTGGGGGTCTTCAAAAGGAGGCTAGATGATCACCTAGCCAGGGTCGTTTGACCCCAGCATCCTTTCCTGCCCATGGCAGGGGGTCAGACTTGATGATCTGCTCAGATCCCTTCCAAACCTACCAACTATGAAACTATGAAACAAACTTTAAAAAAATATTTCAGTTCAGCTGCCAGCTTACCCAGTTGTAGCCTGGAATGACAGTAAGCTCCTCTGCAAATTAGTTATATAGTTGCATGCCCTTGACTGGGGAATGGGATAGGGAAGACCTTACCTCTGGCTTTAAACTGCCTCATTCTAGACTTTGTGGTCTGCCTTGCCTCAGAGCAGTACATATATCTTATCAGATCGTAAATAGAGATCTTGGGCCATATTCTGAAGCTCGGTTAAGACTATTTTACATCACAGAGGTTCTAACCGAGCGTTAAATGCCTGTGTGGTCGGATGGGACAGGGTGACACAGACTGGAAAGTTTTAGCTCTGTGCTGGTCACAGGACTCAGCAGGGGATAAAATAAAGGGCTGTGTCCTTTTTCTGGGGCTGAGGGGGCAAACCTGTGTTGGTCAGGGTAATCTCTTTGTTTGGTATTTGCATAATAAATTGAACTACAAGGCTAGGGACTGAAATGAGTGTGTGTGTGGCACTGGTTCATTCTTGGCTGGTGAGATGGCCACTAGTATAGCCAAGCTGAACAGATCAACAATCATGAGTAAGAGCCTAGATATCGTGAACAGAGAAGGTTGAGAATTATCACATGAAAAATGGCTTTGTGGAAATGTGCCAGTGCACTGAGCTCATTCATTTAAATTTTTCCTGAATCCAAGGTGGGATTCCAGAAACCTTCTCTGAAAACTGTCTCATGGCAGGGACCCAGGTGCTTCTCAGAAGGTGTGTTGAGTCCACTGAGATGCTGCAGGACTCAGAGAGCATGTTTTGTTTCAGAAACACCATGTTTCAGGGTCCAAAACTGAAATGTTCTTAAAATTCCCGCCTTGTAGAAGATATAAGAAATGCGGCTGAAACTGAATTTTGAAAACGCAAAATTTCCTGAGAAGTAGCCAGTTCTAATCATAAGATGAACCAAAAAAATCAGATCATGTTTTTTCCTCTGTTCTTGGAGTTTTTGTTACTCCTCTGCTAAGGTGCGCGCTGGAATTTCAGGTTGTCAAGTCATGTGTTTAATGTGTACAAAAATGGAAGGGCTCACCCCAGCTGCTCAGATGGAGACTCCATTTACCCATGCCCCCACCCCCCACGAAAAAAAGAATTGGCATTCATTACCTTGTGTTGTCTTGATTTCTTCCCTTCCTAGTTTTTTACCTTCCTCTGTCTTCCCTTGCCTTATCCCTTCCTGATCTATACCCATCTTCTTTCAGTTTTCTTGGTGTATGTTGCAGGGCACTGAGATGTCTGCTCCTTTAAGGTCAGAAACTGCCTAGAGAGAGGGCCCTAGGAGCCAGGCAGAACCCCATAGGTGCAGGTTGCCATGGCAGCAGGCTAATGAGGGAATTAGTCTGCATCTGCACCCGGTCAGGTGACAGGAAGAAGGCAGGGCCCTGCGCCCATATAAGCCCCAGGGCTGGAAGGGAAGGTAGTTAGGGCCCTGGCAGCTGCCAGGGGGAGTGGAGTTCATGCAGAAAAGCTCCATGGAGATACCTGGGTGCCTGTGCTGCTGCTGGTGAGACTAATGAGGTTTAGGAGCTCCTAAAGTATCTGGGGCTAGGAGGCACACATTCCTGAGGGAGAAACTGGCCATCTTAAAGGGACAGAGTATGACCTCCAGTGTTATGGCTGCTTTTATGTTATAGCCCAGGGGCGCATATTTATGTTGTTGCTTTTAATCCGGTGGACTGAGGCTATTGGGGAGGAGGAGGGCTCATTGGGGCACACTACTGTGCAGAGCCCCAGTGCCAGTGAGGGCATGCAGACAGGGGCCAAGCCTCCAGTGGTGACAAGAGGCCGAGCTAGATCAAAGCCTCAGAGGGACAACATGTGAATACCACCTGTGAGGCATGAGGTGTGGTAAAGGGGCAGTTTTGGAGCCGTGCATCTAGTCCATAAGGCTTGGGGTGTCCCACGAGACACTTACTTAAAGCGGGACCCAGCAAGGGGTCTAAGAACCACATAGTTTAGTGGGGTCCACCAGCACTGTGACTGCATAGCAACTCGAGGGCAGCCTCCCCATCTACCATCTATTATCTTAACCATCAAGATGTGGCAGACAAGAATAGAAGGTGCCCATAGGGCAAAGCTGGCATGGTCACAAGGCCCTAGGGGCATCATGGATGTCCCTAGGGATCCCACCCCATGAGAGTATAATTTTGTTCTCTTTTGCTGGTATAAATTTTATTCAACTACAGGAATATATCAATTCTCCAATAACAACACACTTTTATATTGTGATTATTAATGGTCTAAGTATCTATAGTTATTGTCATTTTAATTATCCTACCCTCCTTCACCTCTGGGATCTCTCTTTTGGCCCAGTTCCAGCTGTAGCTCTTCTTTGACTCACCTCACCTCCAGCTTTCTGTGGTCTGAGACACTTTATCTGGAGCAGAGGATCAAACCGGGGTTTCCTGTGCAAGGTCTGAGGATGCTGAGGGCCCTGGCAGACATGCAGCTCCTTGTTCTAATTCATGGCACTTTACAGAAAGTGCCATGTGTTAGAGTGACGCCTCCCTCCCCCGACCCAATAGACATTCGCTGTTGGGTGGAGGGGGGAATCAAGCTCTACTTTGGAGCCAATCCAGAAGAAGCTGCATATCTGCAGCCTCTCTCCCCTAGCCCTGCTTCCCCTCCCAAGCTCCGGTGTTGTCTGCAGGATGGGAGGGAGGGAAAGGAGTTCTGGGCTGGGGTTTGCCTAGCCTGAGCTGGAGGGGGGACACATGGGTTGGAGCCCCCCAATCACATGCAGGGACAGACAGAAATTAATAAAAATGCTTTGCTTTGGAGCACCTTCATCTGAATCCTCATTACAGGAGGATCCATTTATCATGCTATTGGGCACTTTTAATGGAGCTGTGTAATTCTGTTAGGGCATGGCTGTAGAGCACTTTTAAGGGGCTGATAGGATGAAAAATGTCACTTCTGTCAGTACCCTGGGTCTCACTAAAGGCAGGGCTGTTTCAAGGAAGGGTCTGTGTCCCCCCAGTGTTAAAGTCAGTTATGACAATCATGACAACAAAGATTTTTTTTGTTTAATTGAGAGCTCCTCTTCCAAGCTTAGAAATCAGGTGATTTAAGTTGAATTTGGAGGATGTGGCCACAGTTGGCCCACCAGCTTCTTGGGGGAAACTCCTTGTCAGTACATTTATGCTGAACCCAGGTCCTTCACATCTTCTCAAGATATGCAATGTGTAAGAGAGGGAGGGAGTTTACTAGGCATGATAAGGGCATGTGCTATCCCAAAATGATCCCCTCCATAAGCATCATGAAGGGGCCTTGCTGAAATGAAAATATTGCTTCCCAATCCTACCTGGTCTTGCTCAGAGTGAAGTTTTCACCCAGGAGAGAATCTGTCTCTCTCCTGTGGCAAGGTCTTCAGCTTTTTCTCCTTACCTAGTGACCACTCTGAAAATGTTCTGATTTGTTCAGTGTGATGTGCTACCTTTTCTCCTTTTTTCAATATTAATTGAATCTTGCTTCAGTTAAGAACTGGCCTTGGTGATACTTTGTTTAGTATTCAGAACCGCATAATCCTGAGGTGGAAACTTCCACTGAAGTCAATGGTGCAGTGCTTTAACTGTGGCAAAGTACAGCCAAAGCAAAGAGTTGCCCCAGTGGGTCTATATCGGGGTGGGCAAATTATGGCCCATGGGCTAGATCCAGCCTGCCAACAGATTTGACTCAGTTCATGGATGGATGGCTGCCAACTCGCTGGATCTAGCCTGTGGGGAGCTGGTGACTCTGGCTGCCATATGGTGCCAGGTGGGTGGGCAGGCGGGACTGCTTCTGCCCAGCAACCTCAGGTATGGACCCATGGGCCCGTGTGGGGCTTCCACCATAGTGGGCAGGCGGCGGCATCAGCTCTGGATGCTGCAGGCAGGTTAAGGAGCCCAGATGCAGAACCTGCTGGTGGTGTCCCAGCTGACCCACTGTTGTCCTGGCATGATGGCAGCTCCTGCCCAGAACCCTGACCTGGAACCTGCCAGCAGTGTGAGCTGTGGACCCAGGCAAGAGCTCCTGTTGCAATGGGTGGATGGCAGCATCTCTCTCTATCTCTTCTCTTCTTTCTATGTCTCTTCTCATCCTTCCCTCTCTCCTCTTCCTTCCAGAACCCAGCTGAATCTGTAATTTGCCAGGAGCCCTGATGCTCAGTTGTGGACTCAGACAGGAGCTTCTGCTGCGCTGAAGAGAGGGAGAGAGAGAGAGAGAAAGAGAGGGGAGGAGACAGAGATGGAAGAGAAGAAGGAGGTGGAGTGAGAGAGGAGACAGAGAGAGGAAAGCAGAAAAGAGAGAGAGCAAGAGAAAGACAGAGATGGATGTGGCCCTTGACAGATCCTTAAAACTCATGAAGTGGCCCTCCAGCCAAAGTAATTGCCTATCCGTGGTCTATATGCATGCTTGTGGCTGTGTGTGTTTGTTCATGTGCTTAAGCATTTTGCTGGGTTACGGCCCAGATGTTTAGCTTTGGTGCTAACCTATTTTATTGAACTGTTGTATTAAGTGGTCTGTAACGTAAGTCACTGTTTTTCACGCAATGAGATAAATACTTTATACTCAAAGTTTTAGGGAGTCTTGGAAAACTGTCAGGTACTAGAATGGTACTGGTGAATGCTGAGTTCATCAGCCATCTTGTACATTATTTGGAAAGAAGTCATTTTTTTTACTGTATTTTAATAGCCAGTTGTGCAAAAAGTACATTATGCAGATAGGATATTATGCTTGGCAACTTGGTTATATTTGAGTGAGAGAAATTATTTCTGTGTAATTTACATTTTATTGGCTTTCATAAAGCAAGAAATTAAACAGATTAGCATATAATGAAAGAAAAATGGATTAAGGACAGCAATAAAATGTGGAGTAAAAAGAACATTAAAAACCTACAGAGTCATTTTAACAGCACACTATGTTTGTGCCATCATTCTGCCAAAGTGGGAATTGTTATCACCTCTCCTCATGCTCATGTCCTCTAATTTGAAAATGAAATACTTTTTTCTTAAAAACCTAATAGATTTTCATGATTGGGAAGGACCAAGAGGGTGTATAGGTATGAAACTGCAGTGTGCTTATTTTCTCCTTTGCTACACTTCCACATTTCTAAGAGCCCTTCCATGGAAGTTAACAAGGGTGCAGCTCCACATTCAAGTGATTTCACTGGGCATTGAGCACAGCTCAAATAACTGCTAATGTGCACTAGGCCTGTGTGAAGCGGCTAGTATTAATTTTGGATTCAGATTTGGCCTATTAGGGGGACAATGATTTGATTTGGTAATTCGAATCACTGTCCTGATTCGATTCGGCTGAATCTCTGAATCACCCAGGCCCATCCCCCGCATGCTCTCCCAGCCCTGCAATGGCTGCCCTGCCTGCCCCAGCTCCTGGCACTTTGAAAAAAAAAGTTCCAGTTCACTGGGTGCTGCCAGGAGGGGGCGATCCCCACTGCTCCACGCTGTGTGGGGGGCTCTGCGTGAGCCCCCCCTAGACCTCCCCCTGGTGTCCCAGCTCCCTCATGGCTGCCCCGCCCACCCCAGCTCCGGCCCTTTAAGAAGCCCGCCCCCCAGACTCACCATTCCTGCCCGGCGGGGGAGGCAATCCATGCTGCCCCATGCCACGTGGGGGACTCTTCCGCAAGCCCCCCAAAGCCCCAAGACTGCTGCAGGAGCAGTGAGTCCAGGGTTTTTTTTGTTTTTGTTTGTTCTTAAAGGGCCGGAGCTTGGGCAGGTGGGGCAGCCATGGTGGGGGTGGTCAGGGGGGCTCATGCACAGCCCTCCATACAGCATGGGGCAGTGGGGATCACCCCCTCACCTGGCAGCATCCAGTGAGTCAGGGCTTTATTTTTTTAAAGCACCGGGAGCTGGGACAGGTGGGGCAGCCATGGCAGGAGGGGCTGGGGAAGCGGGTGGGAGTCGGGGGCTGGGAGATCAGGGGCTCCAGCTCCCTGCTGCAGTGGACGGGGACTGCCCGAATCATTGAAGCTCTCCGAATCTTTTCCAAAGATTCAGAGAGCTTTGAATCAATTCGGACCTCTTAATTGGTCCCCTGATTCAATTCTGATTTGGTGATTCGGCCACCGAATCGGGCCGAATCTCCTCCGAATCAAATCGCCACCTGAAGCTTCACACAGCCCTAATGTGCAGGACAGAAGCCATTTTGTTCCTAGGTTGTTGCAATGTTAGTAGAGACACACACAGTGTTTACTTGTTTTCTTTCTTGGTTTTCTTAACTTAAAATAAGTCATTTTAGACAGAAAATTGAGTTATACCTTGTATGGTAAATATATGATACTTCTATTCAAAATTGAGCCAAGTCCTGCTAACTCACTCTCACAGCTTGTCATACTGGCAGAAGGGCTGCCCATGTGAGTCAGGGACTATAGGACTGAATCCTGCAGTGTTAGATGTATTGTGTATGATGTATTCCCCATGGAGTGGTATCAAGTTTTGTAGCTCCCTCTGACTTGTCATCCTTCATAGCTGGAGTTTATAAATGAATGTCGTGAAGCATAATGTGCATCTCTTATTGGGTCAAGCATATGTTCAGCTACTGACTGACACTGAGTCACAGCTACAGCAGCACTCCAGCCTTACTCTGCTGAGTCACTTCTCAGATCTGTTTGGGGTGGAGCAGAAATAGGGGGTGTTTGTCCTGTGGGCAGTGAGCATTTTTAATTTAATCTGGCATTGCAAGTAAATTAGATACCCCAGGGATGGCTGCGTAAGAATAAATAGATCAACCAGAGATCTGACAGTGACGTATGTCTGCTATCATCTGCAGCTGCGGGAGTATATTGTGCGCGGAATCAGAACCTGTAGTGGAGGAAATATATTTTATTAGACCAACTAGGTATTTCAAAAAAATGTCTTTATTTGCACACTTTTGGGTGAGTGGAAACATTCTTATGCGTAGGGAGACACCTGCTGTGCAGCCTACCAACTGCAGGAGAGTTTTCTTCTACTCTACCTCCTGGGTCTGGGACAGAAGTTGCATAAACTGGTTTGAGCTCAATCAGTTAAGTCTGATACTACATTCAACCAAATTTATCTCAAACCAGTTTTGACCATTTTGAAACTGGCTTACGTGCACTGAGCTTATGTTCTGTCACAGGGTTAAACCAGTTTCTGATCACTTAAACCAGTTTGTGTAACTTCTGTCCCTAGTCCTAGTGTCTCCTTGCTAATCTAGTGGATACTCCCAAATCCATGTGTATTTTAGGGGGCTTTATGGGCCACAGAACTATCTTTTTGGAGGTTTAATATGGATCCAACTTCTTTGAGTCCTCCTGCAGTTCTTTCCCCTGGCAGTATATTTGCTACACAGACCCTTTTCCTGGGGTAGCAGAGGCTCTGTTTAATCATTGCACCATGGGATGATGCTCTTCTCCCAGGGTTCTGCCTGAGGGAATGACAATAGTGAAGGTTCTGCTTGCTGAAGAGAGCTCTTTCCATACACAAAGATTGCTTGGGAAATAACTGGGCCTATTATCCTCTGCCCTCCTTCATAGTATTTTTGTAGGAATCTGTTTTAGAGAAACTTAGGAAAACACTTAGCTCAGGGTCATAAAGATGTGCTGATGTATGAGTAGGCAACACCAGCTCTTTGTTTTGGAGGCAGTCTACCTTTCTCAGGATCATGTCTCCACACTACTGAATTTCCTGCCTGACCTTTGGCAAGTCGCTTAGGGCCAGAGCCTAGTCAACCTTCAAGATGCCTACATGGGACTTGCACAGACTTTAAGCACCCAAGTCACAAAGAGCAATCCAAATTGAGCCTGTTCACTGACTGTAACACTGTTAAGGTACCTAGCTGTAGTAATGCTAAGTCCCCAATTCCTTAGGCAGGGGCAGAACATGTCTAGTGAATGTTTGGTGCTGAAAGCATGCATGCAGCTCGGTACCAAACATGGCTAGCTAGTGGTGGTGGTATCCACCTTTGTCTAGCCTACTGGTAAGAGCACTTGCCTAGGAAGTTCAAACTTGGGTTCTAGGTTCACTTCAATATGAAGGGATTTAAATCCACTTCTTCCACTACCAGGGAGAGTGCCCTAACCCTGAGACTGTGGGCAAGGAGACACTGTCCTGTCAAAGTTAGCCAGCTAGGTAGCTAAGAGGGCCAGAGGGAGAGTAAGCGACAGGGAGCATGACTCTATAGCCTAGTGGTTAGGGAACTTTCCCTCCCAGTGGACTGCTGCAACCCCTGGGCATGGAACTTTCTTCCTTTTGACCTGGACTCTTTGTCCAAGAAATACACCTTTTTCTTCACAAGTGTGTTGGACAGCACTGCTGAGACCATCTGTATCTCCCCTGAGCACAATACCTTCTAATCTAGAAGTTTAGTTGCCTTATGTTGGTTCCTGGCACCATATGGGGTTGGGGTTGGGGTTGTCTTGGCTTGGACTGCCATAATTTTAGTAGGGTTAAAATTTGGGATAATAGCAATGTGTGAGTTTGAACACATTAAAAACAGTGAAGTATTTAGATACCTGGTAATGGAGGCCAGAGAACTGTCTTAGAAGATGGAGCTCAGTTTGCTTACATTGTTAAGCCAAGCATATGTGCAGTTGTGGGTATTAGTTAATGTCTGTACATGCACGTGCAACATCTCGATGCTCGTGTTGGCAGTTGATGTAATTATACACACCAATTGTGTGTAAACACTATTCTGAAAAAAATGGTCTTGGAAGCTTCTGCGGCTTATTGGAATCCCCAAGTTTGGAAACGTAGTTTGAAAATCGGAGCGTGCAGGGCTCAGTGACTCGTCGCAGCTGAAATCCACAGAATTTTAACAATTCAGCTGATGGCTTCAGGGCGCCACTTCTGTTTCCATGGGAATTGATATTGGCTTATGAAATCAAGGTAAAGTGTTGGCTGATTATCTAGTATTAATGCTGAACATTTAAATATACAGTGATTCTTTAAAGCCCTTCACCTTCCCTTTGCCGAACCAAGTTCCATGTATAGAGCATTCTGCAAAGTAAATAGATAGACCTCTTGTGAATTTGAGTTGTTGCTAAGCCTGTGCTATGGAGTCTGGTCTCATGAGGTGGAAAAGATCTACTGAGTCACTGAGCCTTATGTTGGCTAACTGTCCCAAAACCCAAACACAAATTGGGATCATTGTTTATGGCAGATCCTAAAGAATAAGCCTGTGGTTCTGCTCTTAAAAGACCACTTGTTTACTATGTGTTGCTGGATCTGAACATAAGTAACTCCACAGCTGACTGGATTTATACTAATATAGCTCTAAAAATAGAGTGTTTAGTGGGGGAAACAAAGGTTTCTAAAATGTGTTCCAAGTAGGGAAGGAGGCGTAGAATGTGGTTTCAAGTCATATCATGTTGGTCTACGCTGAGTGTGTTAGGACCTTGTTACACGGTAATTTTAGGTGGTTCTGCCAACTATGGCCACTGACAGGTGAGCCAGGTGGGGGGAGCTGGTGGCTGGACCCTGCACAGCTTGGTGGAGTGTGGAGTCAGTGGGAACTGGTTTTGGGCTCTTGGGCTGCAGCCACCAAGCTCGGCCTGCTCCAGCAGGCCAGCCCTGCCCTGCCAGGGCATGTGTCTGGGTCCTGGGGGTGCAGGCACTGGGTGGGGGACGTGCTGTAGTGAAATGTGGGCTGGGCACAGGTTCAACCGTGGGTCAGCAGGAGGGGTGAGCACCAGCCTGCCACCCCCTGCAGGCACCATGGCCTGAGTCCAGCCCTGGCATTCAGAGCAGAGAGTCGGTCTGGGAGGCACTGCTGGGTGCTCCAGGGCTGCGGCTCTGGCTGGTCCTTGTGGGAGCAGTAGGGCAGAAGTGCCAGGCACAACCCTGCTGCATCCTGGTGTCTCCGCCCTAATTCAGAAGAGGCCACTGCATCCTGGGATGCTGGAGGACTTCAACTGGGGCAGAATAGCTGTGGGAAGTGTCCACACCTTAACGGAACAGGAGCAAAATTAGACTAACTAGAGATAATCCTGTCCTGGGGTGATGTAACTTTAAGCTGAATAATGAGTGCTTTAAGCCATTTAAAAGGTGCAGCCAGTTCAGGGGTTAAGAGCTTCAGAACCTGCCTAGAATTACTGCGTAACAACGTAGACTGAGCAGTGACTACTTATCTCCTCCTAAAGTCCAGCCGTTAATTTTCATTAATCTGCCTGGTACAGAATTCTAACTGCGATTACTGTAAAACTTAAAACCATTTTTCTGACACCAACTTCATGCTAAAAGCTGGAAGAAAAATGAAGGCAGCCAGAAATTATTTATCTTTTATTTGTTCCCGTTTTAAAATCAATTTAACAGGCTGTGCTCCTGAATTATTTTATTTATTTATTTATTTTTTTGGACAATTTTAAATATTGTTCCAAAACTGAGATAAATGGGCCAGTGTTGTCATGGCTTTCTCTTTCACAACCACAACTTGGGAGTAGGTTTTGAGCATTCCTTCATAATCAAATTAATATTTAGTACTGTAGATGTTAACTCTTAGTTGAGATGCATCATCTGTCTCTCCAGTCCTGGGGGTCAGAGCAGCATGGTAAAATGTCTTGGAAAGTAAAATGACCTGTACTATGAGAGGCAGCAGATATAACCAAGAGGAGGATCCATTAGATCGGAGATTCTCAAGCTCTTCCTCAACATGACCCTTTGATTAGATGGCCCATCGAATCCTCAGAAAAGGAGGGTGCCTGCTAGCCCTCTCTCCCTCCCCGACAACCTTTTTCTTGTCATTAGATTGACTATTTCTAGAGTATTATAGAGAAGATTGCATAAGCAGAAAATAAAAGAACAAACCTGTTATATATAGCAACACCAGATCCTTTTTTAATACGGCCTTCTCCGAGTATGTTAGATGGATTCCATTTTCTGAAGCTGTTTTGATAATGCCCAGAATGCTGCTGCCTGCATTTTGAAATACTGATTTTCAGTCCGCTTCTCTCTGTGTTCTTATTTCCTTGAAAATAATTTACTCGGTTACATAAACTTCTTCCCATTTTCCTGCTTATTACCTGAGCTTAATTGCTGTCTGACTTTGCACTTGCCAGACACTCGGTTTTGAATCAGTGAATTTCATCATTCTGCTGAACGTTCCCTTTTCCAGGTCATTGATTTATAAGGTTACCAAAATGAGTCCTTCTGCTGATCTCTGTTACGTTCCACTGCTCCCCTCACTACGTCCTGAATGGCTCAATTACCTTTTGTCTTCACTTTCAAAGACATTCACTCAATCCGCAGACCTTTGTGCAGGAAGCACAGGTCCAAGAAAGTATTCCTGGGCGTATTTTTTTGACTTATAGCCCAGTTTGTTGAGGTTGTTCAAATTTCCTTTACTAATTTGCTTTTTGAAAAGCCCCTTTAGATTGCTGATTTCAGCCATCCTGTTCCTGTGAAAGGGCAAGTAGTACATGCTCAATTTCTGCCAAAGGTTACTCCCTTAATTATCTACACTTTCATGGTACCACCTGGCCTATACTTCCTGTTAGTGATATGCCTTGGTCACTCCCAAACCCTTTTTTTAAAGGTTTTTTAACCTTTAAAATACTCTGGATCCTTTATCACGCTGCCTTCCCAATAACTAATTATTTTCTGAAGTTTACCTTATTTCTTGAAATTCTTTTTTTCTTCCTACCATTCCACTTCTGTTGCCAGTTTCCCTTCCAATCATTTGGGTTTTGCTTTTCTCTCCTACTCATAGTAGCTTATCTCCCTTTCCCCTGAGTACAGGGGTGACAAAGTCACCTGTCCCCTCCCCTCCAGCCAGATCAGTATCATGAGGCTCCTTTTGAGCCAGGTCTGGATGTAGCAGCACTGGAGCAAGCAGCACTAGGGGTTAACATGGTCATCACTTGCCCTTGTCATCGGTGTGTGTCCACAACAAGGCTTTGTACCCCAGATTTTGGTACCACTCACTCTGCCCCTAAATTTCCAGCCTCACTAAGAGCCTTTTGGGTCAGACGATATGGCTCCGTGGGCCAGATCCAGCTTTCAGGCTGTAGATTTGGCACCCTCGCTTTTAGTATAACAGACTCTGCACCCAACTAGTATTTAGCGCACACACTTTCACAGGGTTCAGTTGTACCCCTGCAGATGCTGAGGCATGAAAGGAAGAGGTAGGAGGTATGTAGCAGAAACTAACCCTGTGAGGTATGTGGACTTCAGGGCCAGGAGAATGAACAGAAAGGGGAGCGTCTCCCAGGTGTGGGTAGTTTTTCCGCAGCACAGCTCTCCCTCCACTGTCACCCTGTCTACATGCCCTTGTCAGGGGCATCTAGTGCTGTCTTCAGAGGTGGTGTGATATGTGGAAAAAGAGAGAAATTTTCTATAGCTACTCCCCTAACTCATTGCACCTGTGTTGACAGGTCCAGGATTTCTCCTTAAACCGCAAGCATGACAAATGAGTGTCAGACTTCCACGCATATCACTGTGAGCTGTATTTCCCCTTCAAGTAGCAACTGCAGAGTGCAGTGAGGTCTGCTAAAGCCCCACTGTGCAGGGTGTAATGGCTCAGTGATAGAATCAAAGGCCTACTTTCCACAGGACCATGTGCCCTTTGTTGAAGGTACTGGCATCCCAGAACTAGTCCTGTCCCTTTTGGCCACCTTTCTACTGGATATTATTTTAGGCATAAGCAGTAAATCTGCAAGTCTCAAGAACAAGAGCTTTTTTTTTACATTGGTAAGCAGAACCAAGTTGTTCACTGTGACTGAAGATAAGATTAGCACATCTAACAGAAACTGGAGATGCTCACTCTTAATTAGTAGGTTCACTTGTAAATACCCATCAATGTCTTTTTTCTTGGTTTTCTTTTTCTAAAAAGAGTCCTACCTTAGAAAGTGTTTGCTAACAAAACTTGGAGTTATTAATCACTGCTAAGCCTCCTTACTTTGCATAATCCCAGATCACTGTGTAAGCACCAGTTCAGATGATGAATGAACACCCCAAGTTAGACATCATTCTGTGTACACTGGGACACTGAGGCTCAGACTTCCCTAAAACCTGTGGCAAATCTTCCCCATTCTAAACACTTATTGCTTGACAAAATGGTTGGAAAATATAAGCAGAAATCAGCAGGTGAGAGAATGTCACTACCTAACAGAAGGAAAAGTAATGAAACAGAATTTGATTGTAAATAAAACAAAACAAAAAATCGTTCAAGGCGTTTTGAAATGTTAATGTAGCCGGTAGGCAAATGTAATGACCCGTTTGCACCGAGCAGTGAATTTGTGCAGCTTTGGATGTCACTCCCTGCTTTGAGTGGCTGTGACAGCCAGCAATGATTTGGGCTTGCTGTTTGTTCTGGTTTTGAAGAGTGTCATCAGAAGCTGGGTATTTGTCTATGTAGAAAAGGAAAATAGGCAAAAAAAAAAAATAAGGGTATTTTATTGCCTGAAAGATGCCACCTCTTGCAGGTTAGAATACAATAATACTATACTGCAGCATCAGAAAAATGGAACCATTCAAGCCATATTGTGGATTCCTATACTACAAGTATCTGTTGCAATTTGTTTCCACTGGGGGAACATCAGTGGCTACATCTCTAAGGAGCATAGTTTGCTAAAACTGAGGTCCTTTTACAGAAGCAATATAATTAAGGGGTCTGGTTCTCAGTGAAATGTTTTAGATGCCAAATGCTTCCAAGGCAGAGAATAAATCAGCTTCTTTTTTTTTTTTTTTTTTTTCTTTTTAGTACAAACATGCATTAAGCAGCATTTTGACTGGTCCAATTGCTTGGCTATGCACAGCAGACATGAAGGAAAAGAAAACGAGGCACATTTGTTTTAAGCATTGCCTTCTTTGAAAGAGCAGTGGGGTCAGACAAATTACAGATGAAGTGGATTGGGCAAACATCTGCACATAAAATAATCTTTCATTAGAATAAAATGCTGCATTTAAATTATTTAGAAGTGCCCTGTAAAATGTAGACTCCTGTATAATTTAAGGATACAAAGCCCCTCTTATTGCATTTCTGGTTCTTTCCTTTTAAATTATATAACAAAGTACTCTTTTAATGCCAGGCCTAATGAAATAGTTAATTTCCCAGTATGCCAGCAAAAATAAACCATCCATGCAGCTCTGGGTATTTAATTCATCATAAGGGAACAAGTGAAAGTCAGCAGTCAGTGTAACCCAAGTGAGACCGTGTTCTTCACACTGTGTAAGTTTTGACTGGCTTGTATAGAGGGTGAAGGAGTCCATAGCTCTCCCTGTGTGTCTCACAGTATTCTTGAGATGACCAAGAGAAACAGCAGCTGCAACACATTTGAAGACAGCTCGGTTCCAAATCAAAAGGCGAATAATTTTTGTCAGACAAAGGAGAAAAATCAAAATCCGCCACCTGCAAACAACAGCACAGAAGAAGTCACCTCCAAAGCTAGGGTAGTTTTATCACATGGAAAACACAACCCCCAACAAAAACCAAAACTGACAAAGCAACCACCCCATCAAACCCCCATCAGTCCAGAAAGGGGAGTTGGATCTTCAGCTGGTATAAAATTAGCCACTGGCATCAGATAAGCTATTCTAATTTTATACCAGCTGAGACACTGTCCCATGATTAGTCTCTCTTCATAAGTATATTTGTATTTTGGTAGTAGGTTATTTTCCAAATGTGCAGGAAAAACATCCTTGGGGAATAGGAGCCCATGGTCAGTTATATACATGGCACAACTGAAAACAAGACGACACGGAGAAGATAGGAGACTGGGTGAGTGAAGGTTACAAAATGCAGTTATGTGACCATGTAGAACCACTTTGCTCATCCTCCTGTATCCACCATTATCCCTCTTTCCTATCCAACAACTTACATAATTATCAAGAATCAGTTGTTCATGCCTCAAGGCTTCCGTTGATTGCCTGTAGGGGCCAGGAAGGTTTCCTCTCCCGCCCCCCTTCCATGGATGATATAGTAGTTTGTATCCCTGCCCCCTCCTGCCCCCCAAAGCATTGGCTGTCAGCCACAGCTAGGAGTGGGACTTTTGGCCACCAGTCCTTTCAGGTACTGGCACTAGGGTCAAACCAAATGCCAGATTTGTAATCAAGAAAGCAAATTTTTCTCCCAGGTCAGATTGGCAAGGATGGAATTATCTTTTTCCAGTAAAGACAGAGAAATGGTATTTGAGTTTTGTAGGCAGTAACTTAATTCAGTTTGCTATACTACATTTATTAAACAAACTGCTTTGGAACAAACTAGAGGGCAAGAATGATTTGATGAAACTACTCAGTGAATAAGTTGCAAATACCAAATGTAGCCAAGAATATCACCATCTGCTTGCGGCTAATTTGCCAACAGGAAAAAAAAAAATTAGGAGGGAGGAGGAGGAGGATGGTAGAAATTTATGAAAAGGTATGGGAATAATTAGCCCAGCTTGAAAGCAAAAATAAAGAGAGATACCTCTACGAGATCCTTCTGTTGTGTAGTACTTCGGAAATTTGTATACATAACCAGTGCTAACATCATTGAGAGTACAGCAATACATGGTAGGGCAAAGAAAGCTGGGTGAATACCTGGGGAAAGAGCAGAAAAGAACACACCTTTTATAATACGAGACACAGATAACTTTAACAAACTACGTTTATCTTTGCAGCGGCAGGATGTTGTAGACTGTGCGTTCATCCCCTAGCTTTAAATGTGGCAGGTTAGGATGTTCTAGGTGTTTTGGGGCAATGTGTCCAATAGTTGTACACAAACACCTGCATTGCACATCTAAGAATAAGTTAGACAAAAACACTTGCATAAGATAGTTTAGATAAAAGTTAGCCCGCTTTGGAGCAGGTGGTCGGACTAAATGACCCCCTGAGGTCTCTTCCAGCCCTACTTTTCTATGATTGGGCAAGGGGAAATGGGTATAT
>NW_005842506.1:844897-861234 GCF_000455745.1 Alligator sinensis
GAAAGAGCATCATATAACAGGGCACAGATTCTTTTCAAAACACTTCGGTAGGTTTGTTTGGTGGTTTTTGTTTTGTTTTTAAGGATATTGTACTGATGTACTGGAGTAATTCTTATTCTCAGATCTTTTAAAATTTTCTTTTGCAATATACTTCTGTCACCCCACCTCCTCCTTACTACTGTGAGCACATTTTGTGACTTCTTTTCTGGGGTATAAGGGACCTTAAAACTTCCTTAAGCGGGAATTTCTAGGATTCCCCATATTGGATGTATTGTGAGCTGTCAGAGATCTGCCTATGTCACTCCAGCTTGGTCCCTTCAGCCTAGGGAGCTACTATAGGAATGTCAAGATGGAAAAAAGTGTCCCCCAGACTGGAGTAATGAAGGCAGCCTGGAATTTAACCTAAATTATTAATTACATCCACTCCTGGCTTGCCCCAAGAATGGGACACAGTATGCACAGAGGTGGAATAAAAGCCGTGCTCCGACATGTGCGAGAACTAAAGGCAGAGAAATCAAAGGAGAGTAGGGAATACACAGAAGAGTGATCAGAAAAATTAACATGAACAGGTCTGTCTAGTGTTCCTCCTCCTCCCTTCCCCAAACTTCAGGGGCCAAAGTTCAGATCCTAGTGGACTTTACATACTTCACAGGTGCCCAATAAACATCCTTAAGGGACTGCCTCACTTCTAACTGGCCACTGGCTACAAAGTCTTCAGTCTCTGCATCACAGGTACACATCCAGCCTATAGACTATACTTAAAGTTATTCCCATTGATGGCTAGTTGGTACCTTAGGTGAAAAGAGCTTCTAGTCTTGGTCTAGAGTTTGGTTCACGAGTCCTTACAAAACTACTACTATAACTGGCAATGTTTGTTGTCTCACAAGGGAGCTCAAGAACACAATGGGACTGGCACAGGAGGATGGTGAGGGTGGTACGGGAGGTTGGAAGTACCCAGTCCCTTGCCCTTGTAGGTCTGCGCAAAACCTAGAAATGTATCCTGGGTTCTCAAGGTGTTTTTGTGTGTAACCAGAGACTGACCAGGTTATTCATGAACTCCTTCTACGCTCTAGCCAGAATGGGCTGTGGTGCAAGCCAGTTCTTCAAAGGGCATTGAGACTGCAACCATTTCCTGGCCTGTAAAAGGTCTGGCCTAGATGGAGAATTTTTAGCTATTGCTCTAGTTGCTGGTTTTTCTAGCTATGCTCCCTCCTCTAGCCAGTACTGACCATTTGCTAAGCATGGGGCCCTGATGAGCCTCTGCAAATTGTTTGCAGTTCTGGATACCTTCGCAATAAAGGGATATAGCAGAGATCGTGGGGACACGGGAGGACAAACTGACCAAGAAAATAATCAGAAATTTGAAAAGACCTTATACAAAAAGAGAGAACCTGGAAAGGCATACTGTTTTGTTCAGGGCAGTGATGAATAAGAGGGGACATTTTAGACTTTAAGGGCAGCAAAACTGGTTTCACTCAATAGGTTTTTTAGTTTTAGAAAGAAGCAGCTTGGTTTTTCTAGGAAGCCCCTTGCCACAGGATTCTGTTGAGGCCAAGGCCTTGGTAAGATTCAGGAGGAGAACGGGACAACTCCAGGTTACATTAAATAAGAAATTTGAAAGCAGGGGAGGGTGTGGGCAATGTGTCAGTGATACTAGTGGAGGGCATAACTCTGAGTCACCCCCGCTGCTGCAGGGCTTTGGGTCCAGCCAGGCTGCAGCCCCACGCCCTGCTGTTGGTGGACAAATTGTACCACTACTACCACCGCCCCGCACACTCCTGCTGGGGGCTTGGCTCTGACCAGGCTGCAGCCCTGTGCCCCGCACCCCGCTGTCAGCTCAGAAATCTGTGGGGGCACATGCCCCTCCGACATCTTGCTAATAGGGGGTGAGGGGAGGGGGGCAGGGAAGAAAAAGCATGCTTCTGAACTTATCCCAACTTCCTGTTCACTAAACGTTGGGGGGGGTGGGGGGGGAACCTTTGTTTACAAGCTGTTCATCCATAAATGTCTGCTCTGTTTCTGCATTATTCTCTAAAGCATTTAGTACTGGCCACTGTCAGAGCCAGTACGGCAATTCTTATGCATCTCACCTGTTGGCCAGACTTTAATCTCGTGGTACGTCTGCAATGTGTTGACCCCATTCTCCACTCTCACGCTGAGACAGTATTGTCCAGCATCATTAAAGGTATGGCTCAAATTATAGTATGAGCCATTAATCACCACCAGGTGGCATTTTTCTCCTTCCAGTGGAATACATTCAGACTTTATTAGCCAACATAAAGTGAGCGGTGGGCTAAAAGGACAAGAAACAGAATCAGCAGAGGCTGTGCAAAAATTACTTGAAGTAGGAGTGCATGAATCATAGGACTGAAATGGTACCATAATGTTGATAATATTTAGGGTTCATGTAAATAGAAATGCAGAACCAAAACAACATAATAAATATGCACATTTATCAATGAATACTTCTGTATAGCACAGTTATAAGTCTTTTAAATAGGCCTCAGAACCAAATCTCTGAAAGGACAGTGAGCAGGCAGTTTTGTATAAAAAATGTCAGCAATAGCTTCCAATTGTCTGCAAAGGAACTGCAGCGCACACACATGATCAGGTCATAATTCAGTGCTTACATTTAGAAAATGGAAAGCCCACAAGATGTTGGAACAGCTTCTCAGCTTGTGTTATTTAGTGTAGTTCCCTTGACTTCAGTGGAAGTCTCTCCCATTTACATGAACTGGAAACCCAGATTTGTGTGGTAGTATGAATTATTGTTAAACCCAAATAATGCCAGTGTGCTTGAAAGCATCATTACCAGCATAGCAGCTGCTGGAAATTATTTTGTGGAACCGACCGTCTAAATCCCATGATATTTTGATGTTTTGGAACAAATTACCAGTAATAAGCATTTGGATTAAACTATGCAAAACTTCCAAAATGCACAAATGTTCTCAAGAACACATGGCAGATATTTGAAAACTATGCCCAACATGACTGCATGGATCGTAGATACCATACTAAGCAATGCTTTTGTTTCTGTAAATATTTTTAACCATGATTTGAGAATCATCTAGCTCTGTTTACCATACTGTCCTTCAGGGGAGAAAGAATAGATCCCCACAAGTGCTTTAGGAACCACTGACATGAAAGGCACTGGAAAGGTAAGATATTTTTGTAAAACAGGTATAAAAACATCTCGAGTCTGTCTAAGACAAACTGGCAGTGCACTTCTCTTTCAGGGGGTCAGGCAGGCCTCCAAGGTCTGTAGTCAAGCAGAAGGCAGGGAAAACACAGCTAACAACCTCTTTTAGACATTAAAAAAATGCTGACTTTTCATGTTTCTTGAACAACGGCTGAGGTCAGTGTCTGTGGGCAAGTATACTTAGAGCTGCCTTGCAGAATAAGTGCTTCTAGTGCCTGAACTAGTTCAGTCTAATCTCAGTACATGGGGCTTTACCCAGACTAATTTACTCTACTGAGAAGATAATTATTGCTGCTAATAGGGGGCTAGACTGTTTTTGGTACCTAAGCAAGCTTTAGATGAGCTAGCTGAGGTACCTTGCTGCATTGTAGTACATAATGCATACCTACCTTATGCTTTTATGATATACACATGAAAGTCATGTGTGTTGTCTGCTTATAATAAAAAAAAAAAAAAGCATGAGAGCAATAGAAGATCACCTAATACTGTTCTTTGAACTAAAGGCTGGAGAAAGGTAAATAAAATACAAAAATCACAGCAGTACCCTAAAGCAATAAAGTAACTTTTATTGGTTAGAAGCCAGTAGCCCAACCTCCTCCACTCTTAGGCACATACCTTTTTATTGGGTTTTATTTATGTGCCTTATTTACACTCGAGACCTTTGTTCACCAAGGCTCATCTTAACTTTGACTATCACAATAAACAAACCCCATCTTAATCTTTTTCATTAGCATCTCATTTCCCTAAATCTCTAGGAACTTCCCTACTAAATGGCACATGTGTTGGCTCATTTTATGTCCCGCTTTTAGACCTAGCAATCCTGTCCCTCAAATCAAATTTTAATCTGACCAGTTCATTTGTAATTCAGTGTTTCTTTGCATTGGCAGCATGATCATCAGTGTCATTCATGCCACTAGAGTTGGGGGTCTGATCATGTTGTTCATTCTAAAACTGTGTTTTCAGTAATCATGCAACTAATATCGTTTTGCACATGAACTGTTCTGCGAGCAATGGGAGATTGTTATGCGATGGCAAATTACCTGCCAAGTGTCTGGGGTCTCAAAGTCTGGGCACCTGCATAAATCCTGCATCTCTCTCCAACATTACTGCTCCTTTATTTACATTAGTGTCAGCCCAGTCAGCTCTCATGGACCAACTTATGAAGCTTCCCTCATTGGGAGGCTGACTCTAGTACCATATATTTTAAAGGTAATTTATAGACAATGTGTCTCTTACAACGAAGAATCCTGGCGAGTGCTTCCGTTAGACAGTTGGCAACTATTCCCACCTGAGAAGCTCTCTCATCCAGAGGATTTCAGCTAGAGACACTTAAGGACAGCACTGTACCTAGACTCCTGGCAGCCCCAGGAGAACTTTTACTATTGGGCCCCCTTCGCCAGAGATGATGAAGATATTATCATTAATAATAATAATACAACCACTTTTGCATCCCCTTTTTGCCCGGCCCTGGACAGCCACCCGGTTTGCTCATGCCCGTGTCTGGCCCTGCTTATTGAAAGCTAAAATTGTGCTTCTCCTTGTCCCTCTGACCTGAAGCCATCAGTCCTTCAGAAAGAGCTCTTAGACCGGGGCAGGCAATTATTTTGGGTGGAGGGCCACTTACTGAGTTTTGGCAAGCCATCGAGGGCCGCATGATAGGCAACCAGGGGCAGATAAGTATTAATTTTCTAAATTTGGGGGTGGTGGGGGGGTGGGGGTGGGGTGTCTCGCACGCCAGATGGAATGGCCTGGCAGGCCACATCTTGCCCACCCCCATCTTAGACCAACTACAATACTGTAATCATTTCCTTCTCCCCTCACTCCTACTGGTAGCTCTGCTTGGCCAACTTCTTTAGCAGGAAGTCCATATTTTATTTCCTCTCCTGATTGGTCTACTACCAGCCAGACTGTCCTTGCCTTTGCCTGCTTTGTCTTCTGCCTGCCATTACCTTGCTGGAACACCATCCCAAATTTTTTGTTCTCTTATTTTGTTGCATGTCATGGTTTGCCTGTTAGTTAACATGGCCCTGCATGCAGGTTTCTTCAGTGATGGGAATGAGTCACGAATAAGAATCTGAAGTCCAGTAAAAAGGTCCTTTTTATTCTCTTTTCAAGAAAACCCCATGTTCCCACTGTATTTAAGCCACTTGGTCCTCTGAAGAGAAATGCAATGTATTTGTTTTCTCTCCTCTCTTATCTTATTGAAATATGAGGCTTTTTAAAATCAAGGGGCAGCATGTGCCATAATGTGTATTTGTATAAAGAAGTCTTTCTAATGAACAGTTCCACAGCTTGTATAGAAATCAATAAAACAAGCTGCAATGCTCTGAAGCAGGGGGTCCCAAACTGTGGTATGTATACCCCTGGGGGTATGCAGAAGAAATTGTGGAATGGCAGATTTAATTTTCATTATAATTATCATTTAAGGGGTTAAAATATTGACTTGCTGGAAAGGGTAAAGTAGGCAGCTGGTAAATCTGGAACAGGGTATGCAGTAAGAAAAAGTTTGAGAACCTCTTTTTTATAGCATGGGATATTTTATGTTTATTACTTACCTGCCATTGATCTGTAGAGATAAACTTAGGTTTTCCATTACATGAGTCTCTCTGGAACCTATGACATGGATACTTTTAACAGCATCTGTGGGGGGGGAAAATGTAGTGTGAATATCAAACTTTAAATTCAAAAATATTTTTTTGCATAACAAGCATTCATTTTTCACTGGAAAACACTTTCTGTGCTGGGCAATTTCAGTCGCAACAATTTGAAAAAAAGTATTAACGGACTACTTGCAGATAACCCACTTATTTTTGCAAAGTTACAACTGGATACTTTATTTTTGTTGCATGTTGTTGCCATGTAATTGCTTGTTAACCCAGAGGTCACAGCAATAAACACATAAAATGGCATGAATCTATGATTGTCCATGTAAATTAAAAAGGAGCTTGTGAAAGATGTATATAATCTCTCTTTTTTTTAAATATATATATATATATATATATATATATATAGCTAGAATCCTGATAGATGTTTTATTTAAAAAATTAAAAACATATTTAATTGAAGATTTGTTTACCAAAAAGCAACATTAAATAAACCATAATAATTTAAAAAACACTGGTAAATTGTGATAAAAATTTAGGTTAAAAATCTAGTGAATATTTTCATGAAAAAAAGTATATGAAATTTTTGGTCAGCTTTTCAGTTTTGAAACAAGGCAATTTCATAAATACATACATCCGCAGTTTAGAAATGTTGACTAGATTGATTATTATAACATAATATGGAGAGCTATCATTCAGCTTTTTGTCAAATCTATGGTTGATTAATCATGCTAAAGGCAATAGGCAGATGAACAGCTTACCACAGGGTAAAAAGGAAAGGGGATTTACTGCATGCCAATAATAAGATAGCACCTGCATGCACACACCTACTACCTAGGCTAGGACTGGATATCCTATTTGTAGTGGGACAAACTGCTTGATCCCAGGGCAGAGTAATTCCCATTCAGATGTCCCTCAAAGTCCCCCCCCAAAAGTTAGCTGCCATATAAAAACGTGGTAACAGTTTGTCCCAGGACATTGCAAGGGACATCTGAATGCCTGTCCCTAGCAGTATGGCAGGGTATGGGACCCAGGCATCCTACAAGCCACTGCTTCCACTCCAATTCTGGCTTTCTGGCAGAAGTGCATCCTGGGAATTCCCTTGCAGGAGATTCTAGGGCACGTGTTTTACATTGTAGAGCAAGGCAACTTTGCAGTTCCCCACTCCACACTTGCAATTGTGCACCTCAGGCTGGGGCCAGGCAACCAGGGCTGCTGTCCTATAGAATCGAGTTTCTGAAGCTCTGGGGCATATCTACATGTGTGCCCCACTGTGCAGTTACTGCAGTCCCGGCGGCGCACAGCTCCTTTCCGACCCACTGTGCAGTAGCGGCGGCGTCATGGTTTCTGACCCTAATGCACAGTAGTGATGAGCTATGGCAATGTAGTGACTCATATAGATGCCCCTTGGGAGCAGCAGGGCCTTGATCCTGCAGGATAATGGCCTTGAGCAACATCTGTACCTGCCAATCTCATCCCAACACAGCTGATCCTGTGATAAAAAACATGTTTCTTCAGATACTGTGGTCTAGCTTTCATTTGCCATGTGGTAGAAGTATGCACATGGGTAGTGACCACAGAGCAGGTAAAATATGGTAAATTCTTAAACTTTTTTATCCTGCTAAGTTGTCTGCTCATAACCTAATTTAAAATGTGCAATCATAGTAGTAAAGTATAACTTGTGGAATTATGCAGTAAAATTGTGTAAAACTTCTAAAACTTACCTAGCAACTCCAATGCAGTTGTAAAATCTCCGGTTTTCTGTACCATTTTTCTTTCATTTGTTGAGCTCCCAATTTCCTCCCATTCAGCAACAACTTTGAGATGGACAGTGCGATTCCCAACAGTAGAATAATTATAGTAGACAAAGGATTCTTTGGTTACCTGCTGTGCCCTGTGTGTAGCATGAAGAGATTTAGAATGAGCAGCTTCTCACAAATGGCTTGCGTGAGGCATTTTAGATTAGAATGATGCAGTCCTTTTCTCATTCTAAAAGTGTCTTCAATTTAAGTTGTTACAGCAGATATGACAGAGTCAAACTAAGGAGCTGATTCTGCTTTGTTAAACCAATGTAAGTGAAGACCAACTCCACGAAAGTTCATGTAGTCATTAATATAAAAAGGTAGTAAAAATTAAAATCAGGGTTAGATGTACAGTACAAAGTAGGTTTTATTTAGCTCTTTTTTAAAAATCAAGGAAAACAAGGACATAATCACTACTAAAAGTATTCATGGAACTGAATTAGAAAGTGCTGGTATGAGTCCAATACTGCTTTTTATTTTGGCCATTACATCAGCTATGCCAGAATTTAACTAAGATGTTCAGTAAATGACTATGATAGTATATACAGAAATCCAGTCTGAAGCTAAACACACACCTCAACTGAGGTGCTCATCATGAAGCACAAAAAATATTGCCTGGCTTTCCTCCCTATCAAAGGTATTTATGGATAGCCAGTCATTGTAATCTATACTTGGGAAAGTTCAATACTCATCTATACTGGTATTTCAAAGTCTGGCTTGATGTTAGTCCTAGAGAAATTACACCTTTAAACTGGTGAGAGCTCCTAGATACTCTCCATCTCTCAGAAAATAAGAACCCTTGAGAGGGTTCAGAGAAGGGCTACTCATATGGTTGAGGGCCTGCAGACCCTATGAAGACAGACTGAGGGACCTGAATCTCTTCAGTCTACAAACTCACTGGGGAGGTCAGCAGGGAATAGGAGACTGTTTACCAGGGTGCCCCTCGGGGTTACCAGAAATAATAGCCACAAACTGAAGGAGAATAGATGGAGATTTGACATAAGGAAGAAATTCTTTACAGTAAGGGTTGCCAAAATATGGAATGGGCTTCCAAGGGAGGTGGTGCTTTCCCCTACCTTGGAGGTGCTCAAGAAGAGATTAGACAGGCATCTGGCTAGGGTCACTTAACCCCAGCGCTCTTTCCTGCCTGGAGCATGGGGTTGGACCCCATGATCTACCAGGTCCCTTCTGACCCTAGAAATCTATATAGACACACAGTATGAGAAGCATTTTAAATGTTTGGAAAAAATAAATAGCTGGACATACCCATCTCCAAAATCCCAGTAGTAGATGAATGAAGCCAACTTGAAATAATTACTTGGATCATGAAGAAAGAAAGAAATCAGGGTCAGAGTGTCTGTAGCAGAACTAGGACCTTGTTTCACAAATGTACTGTTGTCTTCTATTTGTGCAATGGTGAGGTTCCCTACTATGAACTCTGCAAGAGAAAGGTAACAAATGAATCACAATATACTTCACTTCCATAGCATACTTTGTTTCAAATTAAATGTTTAAATCTCTCAGCATGCATTTCAGGATCTTTATATCCATTCCTCATAAGGGTTGAACAGAGGTAGAAAGATTTAATGATTTACTCTCACAAACACTAAGTCCTTGGCAGAGACAGCAGTAAAATTCCAGGTGAAGTTTCAGCCCCATGAAGTCACTCGGTCCTTTGCCTCAGACTTCTGTGGGAAAATCCTGGTATCACTGGAGATCTGACTGCCAGGGCAGATCCACTCTTTCGCCAATGCTCCTGGGGATACTTGTTCTTAAGCAGGCCTTGCCCACCCACTCCTACCTGTACATAAGGCATTGAAGCTATGCTACTGAAGCATGCCAGAGACAGAGGTTGGTGGCAGCAGGTGGTCCTGGCATGGCTTTGCCACCTCCTTTCCAGGTTAGACTCAAAGTGAAGCAGGTGGACAGGGTGAGAGAAGAGCATTTCCTGGGAGTGCTAGGGACATAAGTGTAAACATCCCCCCCCCCAGTCTCTTCATCCCCATTCCTCCTTAAGCAAAAATATAGGAAAACAAAAAAGAATTAAATTTCTGTAAATAAGTGACAGGCTATACAGAAGCCAGGGGTAAGCATGATACTTTAAACTGACTTTATTCTGTGAAGTGAATCTATAAAGAAGGCATGGTAAGAAAGAGGGGGGGGGGTTCAGAACTTCAGTGATTACAGGTTGATCTTCGCTTGGTTTTTAGATAAATAGATGTTTTGATGACTTGCACCGTGAATGGGATATCAAAGTTGATCCAGGTTATTTCTGGAGTTTGCCTCAAGGAAGTGATCAGAACCTAGATGCTTACCTCATTATAAATACCTAGACAGATGGGTTTGATCGTCTGCAAACTGGATCTGCTACCTTGTTTAATCGTTAATTAGTTGGCCATTCTACAAACAAAACTAGACATATGCTTGCTCTTGCAGAATGGGGCAGTCTAGGAAGTAAGGAACCTTAACTTTCATATTTTAACATTTCTGTCCCTTTTCCTTGTGAAGGTCAACTAGAAGTAGGTAAATGTAAGCCTATAGGCAGTGCTTCTGCTGCAAGAATATGGAGAGGACTGAAAGATCCTGTGCATACTTAAATGGGTGTAAAGGGCATCATTTATATTTGGGGTCTCTCAGGGACAACCTGACTAGCCTTTCAAAAAAAAACTTTACAGGTCTATTCTCTGGCTAATGCTGTAATCCTGATAGGAACCAGTTCTAGTTAAGGGTGGCAAGATGGAGAGAATTGTTTTGCATGCTCACTTGATTATGCTGAGGCTGAACCTGTCACTTACATAGGTAGTTATGACTATCTACAGATATTCAATGAAAAAATAATGCAATAGAAAATATAGTAATGCTGTCTTGTAATAATATAAAGGCATCAACTAGTCCAGTCCGGTCTTCTGCCCAGTTTAGATGTGACTGATTTTAAAAAAGAAAAAGAAAAAAGGGAAACTTGCCTAGTTGAACAGAAACAGGCTAAAAATGCTGGGCTAGTGGGCTGCAATTAATTGTATCTACAGAAATTTGGATCCAACAGAACCACATTGGCTCCAGTCATCCCACTTGGTTTTTAATGTGGTTTCCCACAAGCCGTAGGGAGAGGGTTTTTTTGGCAAGTTTAGACAATAGCATGGTCTGATTATCTCACTTTATGACAGATTTTTTTGGGCCAACACCAGTCAAAGAAATGTCGTTTTGTTAGTGGAAGCCCATATATAAATCATGGCTGTAGCTAGCCCAGTTCTGATCTCAAAGTCCTATTTTAGAAGAAGGTCTATTATAGCTTGGCAGCTTGAAAACTTAAGAGCAGTTCTAAAGATGTTTTACCTGTAACCTGAAGCATTGTGACATTTCCTGCAATGGGCCAACATAACCAACAGTCTGTATGTGTTACCCAGACAGAAATGGGGAAGTCACCAGGAAATTCCCCAGTCACAACAATCATGGAATTAAACTGCTGTTCTGATTTCTTAGTCAAAGTCAGAGGGGCATAAATCCAGTTGAAACAATATGAGTTTGGGTCTTGAATGAGCACATCATCATCATTCTTCATAATCAAGCTGGCACTAATAGTTGCTTGAGCTCCTGTTGTGATGGGACCATTGTTGGCGATTTCCAACTCATACTGCACTGCAAAAATCAGAAAACAAAACTTTTGGTATTTAAACAGATAGTTATTTTCATATCATCATTAGGAAAATATGTATTAAGAATGTGCTGTAATTTAATAGCCAGTGACACTAGCCATAGCCAAATCCCTGAATGGACAACTGCACCTTTGGTTGTTTTACAACTGTTAGAATTAAAAACCAACCAACCAACAGCATGGGAAGAAATAAAATAATAAACCCACCACATTTTCATAGAAATTGGTCTAAGAACTGTTAAAAATACAAATGAGTCCAACCTAGAAGATCAGACTATCCCAAGAACTTTTAAATCTAGATTGGGATGCTTCAGCTAAATTCAGTTTTGCTAATGACTCAAATAAAAACAGCAGATTTAAGCCCCTGGCCAAAGGGAAAAGTTTAGCTATGTGCTCAGATCTCATCTTGGTTGCTCTGGTCATCTCTAATTAAAAATACCCCTCCCCCCCCCCAAATCCCCTCAGCCCTCCAAACTCTACTCTTCCCACCCTAAGAAGTGTTTATGCAAACAAAGGACAAAATTAAATGGTGACGTAACAAAGCCTTCTAGACTGTTGTTTGACTTTTGAAATATTACGTGCTAACACTAATCCTCTTAGATAAGTCTCTCCCAAGATGTGGTAACTCCTTCTACTTTAGGTTTTCTTTTTTCCCCTCTTCTCTTACCATGAGCCAGATGAAACTGAACTTATTTTTCACACTAAACTGAAAAAGAATGGCACTGTAAAGTGGGGAAAGAGAAGTTAATATAGTAAAGACAATTCGGTGCAGAGGAAGAGGCAAATTTCAGACCAGATATATCAGGTGCACTTTGAGTAGTCTATAATTTTAAAACAGAGCGCCCAATTCAGTGCTGATGGTAATGGATATTTGAAGATCCAAGTAGGTGTCTGTTGGGATTTTGAAAAGCACCCAGGTACTGGCTCCCATTGAAACTATTATTAGTTAAATGCCTAGACAGTTCTGAAAATTATATTAGGTACCTAAATATCTTTAGAAGTCTGGCCAGTGCTTCTTGCACCATTGTCAATTTTGGTACATTGTGATAGGATGTTTTGGGCTTAGGCTTGAGAAGGCATTACTGGGGCTTGTATTAATACTTTAAGCTAACAAAAAGCAGCATCTCGTTGTGGCTTTTTTAAAACAAGACCTGAAATTCAATAGTATACACTACTGTCATTGCACCACACTCAGGGAATCCCTTTCCATTACCACATTACCCCTGCTACTGCGGGGCAGGCTTTTATAGCTACACTTCTATTCCCTCCCATCTGACATGGCTTCTTTTCTCATTTTGTTTAAAACGGCCCCAAGCTCAAAGTGGGGGAGAGGAACTGGAGATATAGCAGAGACTGTGCCAACTACAGCCTTTCTTTAACAAATGTCTTTGAGCAGAGATGAGTTCAATCAAAACCTGTCATAGGTTTTCATTCCAATCAAAGCATGTTTTTCCTTTGTCTTTATTAGCTACGAGGCCTGAGTATGAGCCTTTTTGGCTCTCTTGTTCTCTTCTAGTTTGGGAAAGAACCAAGGGCCTAATTTAAATTAGAATTGCTAAGCTGCATGCATTATCTGCTTTAGGGAAGGATAACCTTCCCCTAAATAAACCGTACTAACAAACCTTAGTTCCAGGGTTGATGTAGAGAACAATGAGAGGGTGCAACACTTGTAAGATTGAGGCTTTTTCTATTTGCATTACTACTCTCAATTGCTTACTCCTGTGTGTCCTGTCAGATTTACACAAGCTAGTTCCTCAAACCCTTAGAGACTTGTTAGTCACTGCAGTGAGAAGGAAGAGACCTGTGTTTTATTAAAATAATAATAAACCTAATTGTATAATATGTAAGTAGCATTCTTTTACAGCTAATGGAGCTGATGTGGAATGAGGTTAAATGGCTTCTACATGGTAACATGGCCCAACAGCAGGGCAGAGTTGTGAACAGGGTCTAGGTCTGATATACAGCTGATTCCATTTGCAGGTTGGTCTAGGTAGCATCCTCTCATACGTACTGGTACAGTAAGGATAGAGGGTGCCCCTTGTAGAAAGCATTGCTGCTGTGAGGGTGGATGGGGGCATACATTTCTAAAGTGGTTTCCTCCTTTTCTCTGCCATTGAGAGGAGTATAAGGAGGTCATATTTCCTTCCCCTCCTCACATGAAGCCAGTTATGAACTTATCAGGTAGGAAGGGACATGGGGTTCCCAGTCTCAACCTTTTTTCACCTGCCAGGCTCAGTAGGGAGAGAATCCACCCCTGCTAATAACTCCTCTAACTTCATTCCCCGAAGCCCAAGTGCCAAGTAAAGCTGGCAGGGTTGGATGGAGCCCTGCTCTGCCAAACTGCAACAGAAATACCAAGAACACCAACAAAATACTTCTCGTGCTCTCCATTTTATTTGAGAATGCAAGGAGCAACTCTTGGTTTGCAGATACTGAGATAATACACTGATGAGGCTGATCTTAAAAACTTAGCTGGTGTTAATCCTCAGACACAGTTCCCTGTTCATGTGACTTGAAGAAAAAAGAAAAAAAAAATGGAAGTGAAAACCAGTGAAAGAGCCTTATGCTTATCTAGTACTTTTTGGTGGAGGTTTTCAAAGTGCTTCAAAGCTGGGGGACATAGTGAAGTCTGATAAATGACTTGGAAGGAGATTAAGTGACTAGCACAAAGTCACCCTGTGAGTCAGCAGCAGAGGGTGGTATTGAATGCAACTCTCCTGACTCCTCTTTGCCTTCTACCCCTTGCAGGATGACGTGCACCAGCATTAAAAAGGAGCAGAAAGATGCAGACTTCTTGAGTGCCTTGTAACCCCTGGGTGTAGGAGCTGGCAGGGAGAAGAGGTACTTCCCAGTTGGGAAGCAACATTGACAGTGACCCTCACCTTGAGCAAGCAAGCGCCACCCCCCGTGAATGTAGGGCAAGGAAAGCTGTCTTGTGTTCATGAGAGAACTAGCTCATTGCCAGCTCCCCCCAGGAAGGTGTCGCCTTAGGCAGGCAGATCCCTTCCCATCTGCTCCCTCCTGCAGAAGCAGGCTGAAAACAAGTCATCCAGCTGAGGAAAACAAAGAGGCATCCTTATAATTAACCACTGTCTACTCCAGGCAGCTGAGCTACATCCCAGTCCAATTTTAGACTGGCACTGTAGAAATTAGCAATGAAGAAAAAAAAAAAAAAAAGAAACCCACTCTTAGCTCATCTAATCCATTCCCCTGCAACTACAAGGACTGTCTCCATATATAGGTTATGACAGTGCAAACCCAGCTTGATCATTTTGTTCCCCAGCAAGCCAGAGAAATGCTTGGTCATTTCTTGGCTTACCTGGGAATAAAGCCTGGTGCATTTTTAGCAGGGGTGAACTGCTTTTTCAGGGCTGCCTTCTAATAACCCCCTACATGGAGAGGGGAGCAGATCTACCTTACCTGCTGCTGACCTGAAATGGGAAAGCACCAGCACCACGCAAACCACCTGGAGGATGCTCGGGGGGAGAAAAGCCTGGGCCATCTGTAGCCAGTACCCGGGGGAGCTGCCGCTGCCTGCTCAGCTCCGGGAGCCAGACCTCATCTTCTACCTGGGCTCGCTCTGCTTTTACAGCCAGGAGCTGGGCGGCAGCGGCAGCTCCCCCACAGGCTCTTCGTGGGCATTGCATCGCCCTTTTTTTTAATATCTCCATCCACG
The DNA here is from genome assembly GCF_000455745.1 of Alligator sinensis. Lineage (NCBI taxonomy): Eukaryota > Metazoa > Chordata > Crocodylia > Alligatoridae > Alligator > Alligator sinensis. The sequence continues at coordinate 859,830 of NW_005842506.1, forward strand.
ACAAACTAGATCAGCAGTTCCCAATCTGTGGTATGGGCACCACCAGTGGTACACGTCAGCAGATTGATTATAAGTACTTTATATGACACACATTTGCTGGTGGTACCGAAGGTTGAACTGAAAAATTTGCTGGTGGTACTTATGTATCGGTTTAAATTGGCGGTGTGCAATCTGTCAGAGTTTGGGAACCACTGAAATAGATGATTATATTCTCCTAAAAGTGTGTGTGTGTGGGGAAATACCTCTTAGCTCTTTGCAAAATAGATGGTTTTGATTTTAAGAACACAACGAATGACATAATCCCAAGAAGCAGAATTGAAGACCTTGCTCGTACAAGCACTGGATGCTTTAATGGGTAAATAAATGGGTTCTGTGTGGGACTGTTTACAGGCATGCTTGGACATATGTCTTTGTAGGACAGGGAGTTTTTGGTCTCTGGGCTTTGATACGAACTGCATCCCACCCGGTTTTTAGAAGAAGGGAAGCTGGGGACATTGCCTTACTGGTGAATTAAAACATTTTATTGTGAAGTGGCACAGAACAAGGTGCTTGACTTACAGCGTTTCGAGTTACGTTTCGCACTTACAACATGTATAAATTGTCACCCTGTTTCAACTTTCTGATGTCAGTTTCAATTTTACAACGCTTGACGCCAGGCCAGCGAACAAGTTCTCTGCGTCGCCATCTCCCTGGAGATCATCTGTCCAAACTTCCTTGGACACTTTCTTTAAGAAAGACGAGGCCCCAGAAACACCTGCAGCCAGGACTCCTGAGAAGACTCCAGCCAAACATCCAGCAGTCACCTCAAAGAAGTCCTATCAAATCAATATGATTGCTATTTACAATATAAATACATTGATGTAGCTATAGGACTCATCTGTAATTGACTGAGCGCAACATTCTGGGGTATCTTTGGTGAAAACAGGGTATCAGGCCTTTGTTCAGGAACCAATGCCCCATTTACAACATTGTTTCCTATGGGAAAATCAGTTCCGAGTTACAACGATGCAATTTAAGATGCGGTTTTCAGGAACCGATTGTGCGGTAAATCCGATGGAAAACCCCTCTGGGCAACCAGTTCATAGTGTGGGGGGAGGTTCTCGGCTCCCGCCAGGGTGCACACGACCTTGAACTACTGACTCCTCTGTGAAGCGCTATGAACCAGGGTCCGCGTCTGCCCAGGACGGACGGCTCGTACACCACGTCCATGTCACTCCACGAGGGCTTTGGCCCTCTCTTCTCCAGCGCCCGAGGAGGGAGGGGGGCTCGTGCCCCACAAAGCTTACAATTAAAGACTTGTTTTTTTGGTTGCAAAAATCCCCTCGGTCTCATGCAAGATCTCCTGTCTCCCACCAATGCTGGTGGCCGGGCGCTCCGCACCACTGCGGCTGCCACCGCGCTGCGA
>NW_005842506.1:861332-868719 GCF_000455745.1 Alligator sinensis
CGGGGCGGGAGCGGCCCGCGGGGTGAGGTGAGGTGAGGGCAGGGCCCAGGCCGCGAGGGGTTGGAGACGGTTGGGATCGGAGCCGTGCGCCGCCAGGCCCGGCCCGTGCTGCGCTGCGCTGTGGGGAGCTGGGGAAAGCGCAGGCCTCGCCCGGGTGTGGGCGGGTCAGCCGGGCAGAGTGACCCGCTTTAAATGAACGGGGCCTTTCCCAGGAGGGTGCCGGGGCGGGGATGCGGGTCCCGCCTGCAGGGGCCGGGCCGCAGCCCTGTCCGGTCTCGGCAGGCGGTTGATTTAAAAAAATTAAAATTTTGTTTTTTGAGCTGGGTTTCGTTGGCGCGAGTCCTCGCCGCACCCCCCGCCGGCCCCGAGAGACACCATGGCGTTCGTGTCGACGCAAGGGCCCACGGTGGTCGACCAAACCACCCTGATGAAAAAATACCTCCAGTTTGTGGCCGCTCTCACGGACGTTAACACGCGTAAGCTCGTCTGCCGTTTGTTTGGGGAACGGGACTGTTCGCCGGCTCGCGTTGTGGCTTCTTAACCTGGCAGGGGAACACCACGTACCTGTGTCCTGCCCTGCCTCGCAGGAGAGCCGCTCGTCTGGCGTGGTTCGGCGCCCGCCAAGGGGCAGCGGCTTTAAGCCCAGGTCATGGAGTCTTCTCCCTGGCTTGTTCTGAGGACCTGATGGCTGAGGGCAAGCAAAACTCGGGGGCATCCGAACCCCGAGCCTCCGGGCTTGGTCCTGCATGTAGGGTGCCTGCCAAAGGTTTTGGAAACATCTGAAGCCCCAGGTGCGGGTGGAGGATGTTTGCTGGTAGTAGGGGTTTACTTGGTAGCCGTGTTGGTCTGAGACAAGAAGACATAGAAAAAATTCCCAAAAGCTTGCAGAAAAGGACAATTTTCTTGCGATTTTCCAGTTGGTCTAATAAAAGATGTAATTTTGGAACCAAAAGTTCTAGTTTTTTGTATGCTGGTACTAGGGCCACTTACGGTTCTGGACTCCTGGATTTGGAATTAGTTTGGGCTAATTTGGCCTTGGATGCAAATTATATATAAGTGTCCCATGGGAAGGTGATCGTATTGATCGAGTTGGTAAAATCGCTTGGAGTTCATTTGCGGTGTCTTTGAGCCTGGCTTTTTTTAAGAAGCAAAATGATGAACATAAGTCGCTTGAGCCCTGGAGAGAAGTGTGCGTGCGTGTATGTGTGTGTGAAGTGGTGGGACTGAGTGTGGCGATTGTGAGAATTGTGTACCTTTCAATTGGGCGATGAGAGCCGAACTGATAAGATCTGATTGCTTCTTCCCATTGTGAATTTGGTGTTTGTTTGAGAGTATTTTTTTTTCCAAATATTTGATTGATTTCACTTGAAATTTTTTTCAGCTGATGAAACCAAACTGAAAATGATGCAAGAAGTCAGTGAGAATTTTGAGGTAATTAAACAAAATCACTGTTTGAGCGATATATTTATTTATTTTTTTTAAATGCACTGTTTCTTGTGGTTGGGTGCATCATGTTGCTTTCTGGTGTTCTTTCATTTAGGAAATTAGTTTGTATTTGCACATAGTAGCCATTCATAGTGGGTTCCATGTGTAAGAGAGCCTCATTTTATTTCTTACAGTGCACTACCAACAACTTACTGAAATAATTATTCAGCTTATTGTTTCCCTCTTCTTTTGTATGTAAAGAATCATTTTATTCTAACATTTCTTAAGTTATTTTTATGAAGAAGTGACACATAGTGAATATTTATTTCTCTGCACTTTAAACAAAAGTCTACAATGTTTTCTTTAACTGAATTCATGGTCAGTTGGTAGTGGACTCTATAGCTTGCTTTGCATTTGCTTTGGGAAGTGTCATGGTTAGGAAAAGTGAGTTTGTCTAGTATGGCTTTCTTTTTTGGAGGCTCTAATGAAATAGAGGTGGTGGCACAAACTACTTTCAGTTCTTAGTACTTTAAAGAAGGAGGAGATGATATGTCCATGTGGGATGCAGAAGAAGAAACAAAGGCATATTAATAGAAGTTATAGTTGCATTATATTGTGCGGACACTATACATAATGCAGTATTTGAAACTGTGCAGTACTGGTTGCCTATTTACAACATAGCATTATTTACAAAGGGAATTGCACTGAATCAGGGTGGCTCTGGTGCAGTGGACAGCACGTTGGGCTTCTACAGTAAAAAGGTCATTCATAGGTTGTGGGTTCAAGTCCTACCAGAGTTGGAATGTTTGCTCCTTTTACAGTGGACAATAAGCTGAATATGAGCCACCAGTGTGCCCTTGTTGCCAAGAAGGCTAACGGCATCCTGGGCTGCATTGGTAGGTGTGTTGCCAGCAGGTCAAGGGAAGTGATTATTCCTCTCTATTCAGCACTGCTGAGGCCACATCTGGAGTACTGTGTCCAGTTTTGGGGCCTCCCCACTACAGAAAGGAAGTGGACAAATTGGAGAGAGTCCAGTGGAGGGCATCAAAAATAGTTAGGGGGCTGGGGCACTTGATTTGTGAGGAGAGGTTGAGGGACCTGGGTTTATTTAGTCTGGAGAAGAGAAGACTCAGAGGGGATTTAATAGCAGCCTTTAACTATCTGAAGAGTGGTTCCAAAGAGGCTGGAGTGGGACTGTTCTCAGTGGTGGCAGATGACACACCAAGGAGCAATGGCCTGAAGTTGCAACAAGGGAAGTTTAGGTTCGATATTGGGAAGAACTTTCTCACTGGGAGGGTAGTAAAACATTGGAACAGGTTACCCAGAGAGGTGGTGGACTCTCCATTCCTGGAGGCTTTTTAAGACCCGGCTAGATCATCCCAGCGAGGGCTTTGCCTAGTTGGGGCTGGTCCTACTTTGATCAGGGGGTTGGACTAAATGACCTCCTGAGGTCCCTCCCAGCCCTCACTTTCTATGATTCTATACATCTGAGATGTCTGGTTAAAAGTGACTCCATGGTATTGTACCAGAATATGGAACATTTTGTGTTGGATTTTTTTCAGTAGAACTAAATCTTTGGTACGTTAGTTAAATAGAGCTTATAGATGCAGGTCTCCATTCTGATGATGATGTTTAACGACTTCAAGTGTTTAGGACCTCAGCTGAATGCATTATCCAAAGGTACATCCAGCAAGATGGTGCTCTTTGCTGCTGCTTAATGTATTGCTGCCCCATTTCCTGTTGCACCTGGATTTTCCTTGGTGATTTTTCTATCCAAGTACAGACTGCAGGGAACACAACTTGAGCTAATATAGCTACCTCATAAAGAAGATAATGCTGTGTACTAGAGGTGGCCAGGCCATGGATAAAGAGCCATATGCAACTTCTGGGCAGTTTAAATACAACTCCTGAAGAAAGAAACATAGTTAACCCAGACTTTTTTTTTTACTGTTTTGTTAATTTCTATTCTTGATTTTTCTTTAGTTCTTTTATTACTTTAAGAGGTGATTTAACCATAAATTGATATTTGAGCTGAGGTGGTACATGCACATCATTGACTGGGGCATGTGCATCTCAAAAACGTTGTCTCCTGCTACTCTTGGCCATGTCAAGAGTTTGGTTGTGGCCAGAAGAGTTAGGAGGCTTGGCCACCCTGCTCTATACAAAGTGGCCAAAAATCTGTAGTGGGAATATTACCTGATTTGTGTAAATCTATATCCAGGGATGTCAAAGGTGCACATACGCAAAAGGTTGTTCTGTGTTCAGTTTACCATGCGTCACTCACTGCTTCAAAATCAGTTGCTTTGTGAAAATCTGACCGAAGTCTATGCTGTGAAAAGCAGAAAGGCAAGAATTTCATATGCATGCTAGCTGGATCAACTAGTTGGTAGCGTATCAGATAGGTGGGTGTGGAGGACTCCACAAGTGAAGTGTAAGATAATTCCCTGGTGTGGAGTTCAGCCTTCTTGCCAGTTTCGTTTGCTGGGCTTTGTACCAGGGCACTGTCCTGAGCTGGCACTGTTCCTGGGCTCTGCAGGGGAGCCCAGTCTTTCATATCAAACTCTGGCTGTGAAGTGGTGGATGAATTTGAATCTCCGCATCAGTTTTGTGTGTGCAGGCCTGGCACAGGGTGCACACTGCATGAGGTGCTTTTGCTAGACTGGCTCTGGGTACTGGCTCTGGTGTGCATGGATGGTTGGTGGGCCTGATCCGGCCCAAGAACCAGCTCACAGGGCTGGTCTGGCCCAGGTGCCGCACCCAGTGTGTGCCAGACCTGTGCACTGCATGCACTGGGGCCAGCGCGTGCTACTGATGGGTATGAGACCCAAAGTTCAGCTCCTGGAGCTCCACAGGCCAGGCCATATCTTTGACACCCCTGGAATAGAGGATTATGTCCCTGGCTTCTGTTTCTGACTTTTTTCTTTGAAAAGCTCTGCTTTCAGTTTTGGCTGCTGCTTATGTTCCTTCCTACCCATAAGAGGCTGAAATGAACCGTACTGTGTTCTTACGAGTTTTGCTTTTGCATACAAGGCTCACAATGACAACTCTGAAAGTGCCTAGAGTGTTGTTACTTTCTTCGTTCTACTGCTCAGTAAAGGGATTAGGAAAGTTTTTGCAGAGTAGTAGCCAAGTTTGTAAATGGGTGTAATTTGTATTTATTTGTGAGGCCAGAAAGTACCATGCTTGCAGTGCCTATCTGAGGAGTTAGAGTAGATTTTTCCTTTTCTGATCTCTTAGAAAAGTGTTAGAAGCGAACAGGGTACATTCTCACACCCACAATTCAGGGCTGGGGAGTCGGAAGCATCACCGACAGGGAGAGACCTTAGGGCTGGGGAGGTGTGGAGGCAGTAACCTGGTTAGCAGCAGTGGGGTCCCAGCAGACCTGCAGTTCCTGTTGTTGCTGCCAAGTATCCTTTGATAGCGTCCTGTTCAACTCTATGAAATTTGGCATGTTTTATTGTGCTCCTCTTTTCATGTCTATCAATAAACTCTTTGGGGTAGGGCCTGTCTTTTTTGCATTTGCATAATGTTTAGTACAGTGGGGACCTTGTCTGTGACTGGGTCGCTGAGTGCTAATAGTGAAATAATCTAAAGAACTCATACATTGAAACGGAGATGGTTGTACATAACTTGTTATCTTTGTATGTATAGGAAGAATGAGACTATGCAGCTGAAATATTTAGCTATGCATTTGTAAAATGCTGAATTTTCTACACCACAAAAATTTGGGATAGGTATAGATGAGACTTCTGGCACTGCAGAAATTAATCGGAAAACATTCTTGTAATGACTGTAGCTGTGAGTTTCCAAGTATTCACTGGAATCACTAAAACTCCACTTCTAAGTTAGGTGCCTCAGTCAAATGAAGAATTTTGCTTTGTGAACACTCTCTCTATCTTTGTAGCAAAAAACCCATGAGATTACTTCTAGATACTGTATGTTAAAATAAAACATTCTCATTCTTTTTCAGCACAGAAACTAATAGGAATCTGAATTGGTTTGTTCATGTAAAGCCTTGAATATTGCAGAGAATTAGTGTTAGTGAATATGTGAATCCATTGCACCCTAAAACATCTGTTAGTTTTTGCATTTGAAATAGTAACATTCATAGTATCTTTGAGTAGGTTTTCTAGACATGAATGAGCATTGTAACAATAGTTGAAAATTTACCATGGAGCATATTAGCAGGGGGGAAGATAGGTGTTCAATCTGACTCATTTTAATAATGATGTTTATATTCTGGCAGAAGGCAGCTGATACCAATTTTTGAAGATTAACACCCCCCTTCCCAACCCTTTCAGTGGCTAACATTTTATAGTTCCTGTATGTACATGCTATTATCTGTCTAACATATATATTACATGTGCCTTGTTTAAAATTTGACATCAGCTCAAAGTAATTAATTATATTTTTCTTATTATTAGAATGTAACATCGTCCCCTCAATATTCTACATTCCTGGAACACATCATCCCTAGATTTCTCACCTTTCTGCAGGATGGAGAGGTCCAGTTTCTACAGGAGAAACCAGCACAGGTATCTGTACAAAAGTATCAGTTGTCCATTTTAATGTGTGCTGTAGACTGGCTAATTCAGCAATTATAGTCTTTTTTCTTATTTAGAAGACTTAATTGTCTATATGCCTGAAAGTCAAAAATATATCTATGTAGTGTGGCATAGTTAGGAAAAGTATGTCCTGCCCTTAGCAAGATAAATAAGAAATGAAGTTAACAATTCTGTTTTGTAAATTTGCACTTCTAATGAAAACACATGGAACATACTTACATTAATGTATAGTACACATACTTTTCTTTGTAATCTGTCAGTAATGGAGATGCATATCCACAAATGATTCATTAACATGTCAGAACGTCAACAGTTGGCAGTAAAACTTCCCATTTTGCCTTTCAAGGCATACAGTTCTTTAGCTACATTTGAAATTTGTGTTATTTAGAGCCTCATACCCCAGTAAATATTAGAGGGAAGTAGTGTGCATGCTTATTTAAGCAGCTCATTTATCTGAGTTGAGAGAGATGATGGTATGAATTAACACCCAAAATAGTATTAAGCTGATCAAAAAAGTCACACTTTCCTGGCTAAGGTTTATTTTATAAGTCAAGTGTAGTGAGTCTTCAACTCTTAAGCACTGGTGAAGCCTCACCTGAAATATTGTGTCCAGTCTTGGGCACGGAACTTTAAGACCTATGTAGACAAATAAGGAGTCCAGTAAAAAGCAGCAGAAGTAATTGGAGGCCTGGAAACCATGGCTTATGAGAAAAGGTTAGAAGAACTGAAATCGTTTGGCCTCGAGAAGAAAAGACTGAGGAGGGAGTCTGCATAGTCTTTAAATTAAGTGTGGTTATAAACAGGAGGATAACAGATGGTTTTCTATGGCTATAGGAGGCAGGTCAAGAAATACTAATCTTAAATTGTTACAAGGGAAATTTAGATTTCATATGAAGATATTGGGAAATCAGGAAGAGCTGTGTAACTATGAGGGTGGCTAAGCATTGGAATAAACTACCTAGAGAGATTGTGCAATCTCCATCCCTGGTAGTTTTTAAAACACTTGTCTGGGATGTTTTAGGCAGGGATGGTCTTGCTTTGAGCAGAGAGTTGAAGTAGATGACCTCTTGAGGTTCTTTCTAGCGCTATTTTTTTTTTTTATGATTTATGAAGTTTTTAAAGAAGTTTTGATATTTTTCTTTCAGCAACTCCGAAAGCTAGTCCTTGAAATAATTCACAGGATACCAACAAATGAACATCTTCGTCCTCATACCAAAAACATCTTGTCTGTGATGTTTAGATTTTTAGAGGTATTTTTAATAATTTTATCCTTTTAAAATATGTATTTTTGACTCTCAGAAAGACTTCTTTTCCTCCTTACCTCCAGAGCTATTAAGGATAGAATTTTGAGTGCTGCTTGGGGTCAGTTTATCTTTAGGCCTCTTCTGGTGTAGGGT
>NW_005842506.1:868750-870180 GCF_000455745.1 Alligator sinensis
TGTCTTTGCAGCACATTGGTTTTAATATACAAAACATTGCTGTAGATTTTCTCTTGCTATGAATTAGAATTTTGAATTGTTAGGATTTTGTTAGACCTAGAATAGTTCTTGATTACTCTAAGCAAGATCTCACAGAAGAATACTTTCTAGCCTGACTTTGGAACATCAGATTGAGTTATTGATTCACTTGTCTTCAAGATCTTCCTTCAGTTTCTTGCTTGCCTAGAATCTAATTTATTGATGAGCTGAGCCTCAGGTCATGTAAACAGCTGTGTGTTTGTAAAGACCTTCATATGAAAGCTTTAGTAGCATCTGTTTATCTGTGGGACTTTGCAAAATGCTGATCCTGAAGAGGCTGCAAGATGGGCCCTAATTCTGTCAGAATATGTATTTCCATTAAATGCAATGAGGTAGCTGCACCCGCAGACTGGTTATGACAAGCATCATATCAAACATGATGCATTTTCCTTGTGGCAGTTTATATTAGCAGGAAATTTCTAGGTCACCAATGTTAAATTAGAGGCACAGAACAATATTTGTAATGAAATTGACTCAAAATGCAGCAGTGGGCTAATTAAAGACTTTTTTCAGACGGAGAATGAAGAGAATGTACTTATTTGTTTGCGAATAATTATTGAACTGCACAAACAATTTCGACCACCAATTACCCAAGAAGTAAGTTTTACCCAAGAAGTAAGTTATATTTTATTATGTTGTATAGAAATGATTCCACTTACGGTTTATTTCTGGGCTGTCTGACTGGTTGCCTGCAGGCTGCATATGGCCTGCAAGGAGTTAAATTAAGGCCTTAGGCTCACCTGCCTGCAGCTCCTGCCCTTCTTTTGGCTGCAACAGCAGGAGTCTCCAGGCTCCCCCTCCCTCCTATGGTGCCATTTCCATCCCTGGCCCAGGGGGCAGGGTAGCGTAGCAGCATGGGGAGCTGAGGGTGAGTCAGGGCATATGGGTGTGGGGGAATGGGGGCTGTGGTATGGGAAGGACATGCAGTGCAGCAGTGGAGGGTGTCTGGTATAGCAGTGGGGCAGCATCTGTGTAGCTCTGTGGCCATATATCTTGCCTCTGTGACTTGATGCAGCCTGTGCATCGTGTAGCTCTGGAGGGCTTGTAAGTGGAACAGCTGGGATTTATTTGGAGGGAACTTTTCTACTGTCAGTGAATAACACAATATTGTAATTAATTTCAATATGTTAGGCATTTAAAAAATGCTTTATATGATGACTGTCAGTGGTGCTGTTCTGGAGCATAATGGTTTGGGTCTTTACCAGCTTTGTTCTTAAACCGTATGGGCCATATGACCTCACTTATTGTGGTGGAGTAAAAACCCTCTCTTAACCAAGCACAGTTTGAAGGTGTAGCTGACTAGCTTTCACTACCTCTCATTCTCATGCTTTTATTCCTGCCAGAAGTCTCTG
>NW_005842506.1:870190-873040 GCF_000455745.1 Alligator sinensis
GGGAAAGTATAGAAGTGGAATAAGCACATGGAAGGGGTTGAACAGCCCAAGAAATTCAAGCATGGAGGAAGGGTGGGCAGATATTGCACAGGGTAGGATTCACAGACAAAACAATGAGATAGAGGACAAAAAGATTACAGGTGAAGGAGCATATGAAGAACCAAAATCACCATCCTATCGTAGTAGGAAAACCCCAAAAGAGAGAACAATCATATCTTTTAGACTGAGAGTGGAAGAAGATCTGAAACAAAGACTGAGACAGAAACAAGAAAGAAACCTGTGGGTTTCTCTCCCTCCTCCTACTTCCCCCGCCTCCTGCCCCTCATATCCTTACCACTGTTAAAAAGAGATTGCAGTTTTATCCATTGTCTCCTCTTCCTGCTCCACCATTGAGAGGATTTTAATGGTTATGGAATAATTATATTTGTAGTGGCATATCTGAATTATACTTGTAGGAAAGCTGAGTCAGGATCTTTCTAATGGTCTACTACCATTCAAATTAATGTTGGCATTAAGTAGCTTGATAGTTAACCTGAAGGACACTGACTCAAGACTAATTGCGTACAGTTATATAGTATTGGTACAAAGATCCTAGAGTAATTAACTCATTTTTTCCCCTGTGCTAAATATAATATTCTTTCCTTTATAGATTCATCACTTTCTGGACTTTGTGAAACAGATTTACAAGGAACTTCCAAAAGTTGTGGTAGGCGTTATTCCCTGATTTTCACAATTTCAGTCTCTATAGTCCTTATCTGAAAGCAGTTGCTTTTCTGCTCTAGTGCTAATTAAAAAATGCCTTAAAATAATTGTTGCAGTGTAGTGTTGTAAAACTGATGCTGTTTAAATTAAGATAATTGTATGGGGAATGAATATTACTTTTTAAATGGGGGTGGGTATGGGGGAGTGTAATGACTTGTAATGAGTTCTCCCGTTTTCTCATTAACCTCCATTTTAGTCTCATGCTGTACTCAAGACACAGCATGCATATATTACCTTACATTAATTATTATATGTAAGTAATATAATATGTATGTATGTAATATAATATGTGTGTGTGTGTATATTTATTAATTTAAATGACCTCTGGGCCTCCTTTCAAAGGAGACTACCTGACTTTTTTGGCAACCTGGGCTTATAGTAGGCTTTACCTCTTAAGATTAGATGTGGGATGTTCCTTAATACCTAGAGTTCATTTTGTCTTAGTAAATTTAGTAGACTATTTACTGTTTTAATCAGTAGTGCTAAAATTAGGTTACTGATAAATATGTGAGTCCACAGTTCAGTCTCATGTTTTCAAACATGGGTGAGTGTGATGAATAACACTTCAATAGCAACACGAGATTGAAACTTTCCATGTCTAATAGAACATGCCTTGATGTTTGCCATCAAACTGTGATTGGTTTTGGTCCCTTTTCATAGTAGTCTACTTTTTAATTTATGTGGTAATTTAGCCTTTCTTTTAGCAAGTGAAATAGACTGTCCTCAATTATCTAAAGATGTGCTGATATTGGCATTGGTGCAACTGACCCTCTTTCCTCCTATTTCTGTTTGTTCTTTCTTGCTGTGTGTGTACCATGTCAGAATTGAACTTTGGGTCCTCAAGGTTCATCTGTAGGAGTCTGTCTTGGTTGGACTCTGACTCCCATTCATAATCTTTAGGATATGCAGCACAACGAATGTTCATATCTTTACTTAGAGCTCAGTTTCTGCGTACATCAGTTGGGACATAAGCCCTACCTCTTCCTAGAAAAGGAGAGGAAAATAAGTAATTGCATCAAGTTGCTGTTTCATTCAGCACCTTGAAAGTGAGCACTTTTTAGCACGATAGAGAGAGAGCAGTGTCCATTGCTGGGGTGGTGCTGCAGTTGAAGGCATAGGTTTCACAGAGGCAATCTCAGTTTTCATAGCCCTTGTAGAGTGTTGGGCAGTGATTTTTCATGCCTTCGTTTAGAGCTCTGGCTACAAGAGATTCTACTACGGATGCAAAAAAAAATCCTTCTGATGCCTCATGCCTCAATGGGCGCTGGCTAAAAATTCTGGACTTGTATGTGTAGAGCAAATTTATCTGTAGTGGGGTCATTTGCACAAAAGTATTTTGAAGAACTCCATTTTTCTAAAGTGTTAACAGTATCTTTGCTTTTCTTAATGTTTTCCTCCGCTCTTTTTTGCCTTCAGAATCGTTATTTTGAGAATCCTCAGGTGATCCCAGAGAACACTGTTCCTTCCCCAGAAATGGTTGGCATGATTACAACCATTGCGGTGAAAGTAAATCCCGAACGAGAAGACAGCGAAACAAGAACAGTGAGTAGTCTAGGTGTTTTTTAAGAAATGTGCCTGCATTCTCATTTATATTACGAATACATCTTACTGAAAACTGAACAGATAAGAGCCATGTCCACCACTTCAAACTTACATAAAGGACCAAAGCAAGAAATATCTATTTATATTGAATATAAATCTAATAGAAAAAGAGATTCTACGTTGGCCCATTGTGTAATTTAGGGTCTCATTTAACTCCTGCTGAAGCTGATGGAAAAGTTTGGACAGGTTTGAAGTGGAATAGGATCCCATGCTTATAGTTGTGGCTCCTTATATAAACTAGGTGGTTTAATACACTTTTTTTCATCTGTGCCTTATTCATTTTGGGTCCTTTTTCTACCTCTGTTTCTTTTTCCTTAGTTAGTCTGTCTTGACATTCTCAAAATTCTTCCTCATAGAAGCTGACTTTATTAACCTAACATTTAGCAGCGTGCACATTTTTTAAAACAACCTTCTTGCTTTCTCCTTGTGTGTCTATAAGCTATGAAAGGTTACTTAGCCTACGCTTGGTTCTTTCCAGATTGCTTT
>NW_005842506.1:873071-913742 GCF_000455745.1 Alligator sinensis
ACTTTTTTCAATGAAATGCTCACTCCTATCCCTGCTCCCTCTCAGCAATCGCAGACTGCTCTTATGTGTCACAGCCCAGACCTGGTTCTTAATTGCATCCTTCCTGTTGCATGCCTCCTGTGTTTATTTCCTCCACTTGGAAGGTGAACTGAACTGGTGTGACATGGAAGCTCTGACTTCTATGCACTTGCAAGGCTTTCTGTGCTGTCACACTATCTCTAACCAGGAAATGGGTCTTAAATTGCATACCAGTAGCAGGATTGTTGAAGAGTTGTATATGAAAAATGCATAGCCCACTTTTTCTGTTGTTTTTAGGGGTTATTTATCAAAGCTCTATATAAAATATCCAAATAGTAAACTATTTTTATATCAACATATCTTAGAACATATGTTGTTTACCTAAATGTCACATTCATTCCTGTGAACGACAGGTTTTAATAGAGATTGGTTTTCAGAAGTTCTAGCACTTCCTCTGAAACTATACTGTATTTTAAATGTTTTCTCTTTTTTCACTCTCTTGTCCAGCACTCTATAATTCCTAGAGGCTCTCTGTCTTTGAAGGTGTTGGCTGAACTCCCCATTATTGTTGTTCTAATGTATCAGGTTAGTATTGTGTCTAGCGTGAATACTTTTAACTGTTCAGATACCCTAAGCAAGGTATAGAAATGAAGTTATTTAGTTAACTTGTGACAAAAGCCACTGTAATTCTTATTTATTCAAATTTATTTATTTTTGATTGCTGTAAGAAATGTGAGCTCAAATGTGAGATTTTTTTCCCCCCAACTTTATTATTTCAGCTGTATAAACTGAACATTCATAATGTAGTGGCTGAATTTGTGCCCTTGATCATGAACACAATTATAATACAAGTATCTGCACAGGCAAGGTAAGATTTTTCTTAAAAAAAATAATTTGACTCTAATAGAAAGTTTGATATTGGGGATAGGTCTGAGTTTGGCTTATACTCTGTACTTCTTTTTGCTGTCTTGGAATTAGTCTCCGAATAGCTAACTCTCTTAAATTGTATAAAAACTAAAAATGAACAAAATTAGTCTAAGAGCATGACCATTGGTTGGATACAAGCAACCAAATTTGCCTTTTGGTTGCTTGTATTCACAAAAAGAAATTTTTGTTACTTTTGATTTCAAATCAGACACAATGTCATTAGCATAGCTAAGGAGAATCATTGGGAAATGAAACATTTTTATTCCAGGTGATGTAGAGCAATAGTTCCCTATTGACTCCAAATTACCATCTAATGGCTGCTTATCTGTTCATTATTATTTTTAATGGGCATTTGCCATCACAAAAATCGCTGTTGTCATGAACGGTGACCCCTTGTTTACAGAGTTAGCTTGGTTTTTTTTAATTGTCAGCATGCCACAAATTGTGCTTCTGCTTCCTGGCCTGATGAGAGCCTTGTATATGGGTAGAGGGTTAAGATTTTTTAGCACTTGTATCAAAGACAGCTTGCCTGATACCAACCGGTACCACTGGCTTTATTGGCAGGAAGAAGCCATTTTTCCTTATCTTCCTTAATTGCTCAGAGTAAGATTTTGTTTGAACCCTTTTTAAAAAAAAAAAAAAATATATATATATATAATTGTTTCATCTGAAGAAGAGTAGAAGTAGCCCTGCAGGAAGAAGGGGTACAGAGTCAGCTTATCAAGCTGGGTTTCTGCGGAATGCTGGGCATTACAAGTATTAACACATTTAAAAAAAAAATAATTGCTCATTTTAATAAGATAAAAACATCAAATGTGTATGAAGCTACTGCAGGATTTCTGCTGCAATGGGGGCCAACATTTTTGGCAGGCATGCCACAATGTAGCTTAGCATCCTCCCTGACTGCAGCGTGGATCCCCTTCCTTTGCTTGATTTGCTGCTCTGCTTTTTGCTTCCTGCCCTATCTGCTGCTGTGCAACACAATGGTTGCCCATGCCAGTTGTGGCACAGGTGCTGCAGGTTGGCCATCCCTGTCATAGTGCATGCAGGGGTCTGCATATTTAATGTTTCTGCTTGTTGCCTGAGAGATTGAGACTTGAATGGGCAAGGAGCTTGAGCCATTAAGAATGGGGCTTCCCAGGCAGCATTTATCCTCCTGCAAGGCAAAGGGGGAAAGGTTCGACTACCTAAGCGCACCACAGTCTGACAGCTCTCATAAGCTCTAAACTCACTATAAAGAAAGAGAAGGATGAAAGCATTGGTAACCCTTATTCAATTCAATTTCAGGCAACATAAACTTTACAATAAGGAGTTGTACGCTGACTTTATCGCTGCTCAGATTAAAACATTGTCATTCTTGGCTTACATTATAAGAATTTACCAGGTAGGTTGTGTTAAAGATCTTGTCACGTCACTGTTTTATAAAATAAGTTCTGTTGTAGGGCAGCACCCACAGAATAAGTAGGAAAGGTTCATTTGGGGTTAAGAATGGGAGAGATTTGTGTAACAGTTTGGAATTAGAAGTTTATTTGGAGTTATATATATATATTTTGTCAGAGTTTAAAAAATAAACTTAAATCCAAAAGTTTGTAGACTAAACATTTCTGCTACAGAAGGCACCTCCAGACCATTTGTCTGCTCAATGTAATTTTTTATACATGAAAAATTTAAGCAAGAAAATTGAGTCTAGTCTCTGCAACCCTAGAACCATAGGCCAGATCTTTAAGCTGAAAGAGGGAAATCGGTGAATTTCCATCAGACGTGACACACTCTGCTACTATATAAATATACAGAAAACTTAAAAATGATGTGCAGTACAAATATAATGTATTTACTTTGCAGGATTTGGTGGCTAAGTACTCTCAACAAATGGTAAAAGGAATGCTGCAGTTATTGTCCAATTGTCCAGCAGAAACGGCACATCTCCGAAAGGAACTTTTAATAGCTGCTAAGCACATTCTAACCACTGACTTGAGGAGTCGTATGTATTTAAAAAATTTTTTTAGAATGAACCTAAAAATTGTAGATGTCTCAATTTGGCACTTACTTTTGTTTTCTTTTTAAACCATTAAC
The DNA here is from genome assembly GCF_000455745.1 of Alligator sinensis. Taxonomy (NCBI): domain Eukaryota; kingdom Metazoa; phylum Chordata; order Crocodylia; family Alligatoridae; genus Alligator; species Alligator sinensis. The sequence goes on from NW_005842506.1 coordinate 876,090, forward strand.
TGTGATTGATTCTTGTCTAGTTACTTAGCTTGGGTTATTTTGTATTCTCTGTTCTTCAGGTGGTGAAGTTATTGAGAAAATGATGAACATAGTGTTGTGTTCCTTCCCCCCCCCCCAATCTTCCTTTTGTTCCAGGCTAGAAAACTGTGCTGTCATAGAGTGTGATTTAGAATAAAACAGACATTTTGGGCAGAACTTTCCATTTTTAAAACTTGTGCACTGCCTACTTATTATTGGTGATAAGCACTTTATAGTAGGGCCTATTCTTGTACACATGTATGTGCTTAGGAAAATAAGCATATGATTAATCTGGTATCCCTGTTTTCATGGTGACTTTTCAGTCTGGGGAGGATTGGTCTTCTGGCTGGATTGCTCTGTTTGAGAGTAACTTGCTTCTCATAGTTTTAGTTGTTGGTTTTCATCTTTGCTGTATGGGTTCCTTTCTCCTGCCCCCACCACACTCTTTGCTGTTGTCCTTAGGGTTGACCCACCTATTGTGATGCCAATTAACTGACCAAAAAAAAGGATACATGCATTCACTTCTTGTGTGCAAGTCTCAGACTAAAGTTTTAAATGCGACTAAAAGCAATTTTTCTAATTCTGTTTTAAAATCTAAGTGCAATTTAGAGACCATACATATTTAATTATTTTTATCTCTGATGCTTCCCATTTTTAAAATAAAAACAGCTTTGTCATTTTGCAAGACTAAAACAATAAAACTTAGGTTCAATTTTCCAAGTTCTAAGATCCTAATTTTTGTCTTGTACCTATATTAAATCTTTAAGTGAAGTGTGTTTTTAATTTTTAATAACCATCAGTGAATCTTGTTAGTGTGTACCCTGTATACTTCACCTTAACTTTTGTTACTGCACATTTTAATATAACAGAAAGCAGGAAAAAACCATGAAGATTGTATTGGACGTGGAGTTTACATACTGGCTGCTTTCTGTGCCTGCCTTGAGCAATAGGCCTTGATTTTCTTCTCCTTGCTTAGCTTTGTCTTTTATGACCATTGCATCTCTTGAGCAAGTGTGCTATTGTCAGACTTGTTTACAGCTCCATCCTGTTTCTTTCTGGGCTCAGATCTTCAGTTTGTTCCACTCTCTGTACTAGCCTTGAACTAAACTCTTCTCTTTCCACATCAGTCACCACCACCATGGTATTGTATTCCTCCTATACAGTAGTGAATCAGTTGTTTTTAAACTCTTTATCTTATTTGTCTCCTCTCATAAAGTAGCTAGTTTATTGATTTGTAAAGACCTCACGAATTGAGACACTCCCAATGTGTTAATTATTATTGCATCTCTTTACTCTGTCTTCCTTAGATTTAAGCTCTCCTGCAACAATGCAAGCAACTTGTCTTTCCTCCCCATGTACGCATAAGCACGCATCTATGGCCAGTTAAAACAGACTCCATTGGCTCCCTGATCATCTAAGAATCAGTTCAAAAGTGCCACCCTTAGCTTCAAGTATTCTTCATGCCTTCCTAACTAATAGACATTTTCTTGCTCTTCCTACTTGACCCTCTGATTAGCAGTGGACTTCTCACTGTGTTTTTACACAAATGGGACACTAGATGAACCAGCCTTCTTAATGGTTTCATTTCTTCTTGACCGTTACTATGTTGCCTTTATCTTCGTTCCTGGACTTTGTCCAGACGTTAATTGTTCACCTTGGCCTGTCATGTATCATGCATCTCAGTCTATTTTGATGTATAAGTGGTTTGTGAGAGAGATGATTGAAAAATTAAAATTGTACTGTGTAATAACACCCTTGAATGCCACTCGTTCATTTAACAGGGCCTGTTTTTTTTGTGTATTTTTTTTTTTAATTTAGAATTGTTTATTATAAGCAGATGCCTTTCTGTTGACAACTGTAATTTTTTTCATTGTACCAATTTTACTGCTTAGAATACATGTTAAAATATGCTGTTTAAAGGAGAAACTGATTGCAGAACTTATAGTTATGTAAATGCTGCTGAGTAGTAGACTACACATATTGTATTTAGGGTGTATGTATATTAGCTAAATGATGCAATGCTTAATTGTTTTTGGTTTTACTTATCTTTCTGGTGATAACTATACTTTTTTTGCATTATAGAATTTATTCCATGCATGGACAAACTATTCGACGAATCTATACTAATTGGCTCTGGATACACAGCTCGAGAGACGCTGAGGTATAATAGAAAACTGGAGCATCTGTGCATGCCAGTATTGTGTGGTTTTTTTTAATGGTTTTTAACAGAGTCTGTAATGAATGCATCTATGATTGTGTGGTCTCAATATAAGTGTATGAGTGGAGAGTAAAATGAAAGACGTGGGCAAAAACTCTACTTCCTTGACTTGCAGGGCTTTTCAAACACACTTACTGTGGGAAAGAAGAAATATTAGGGGGTTGAGATTTTTTTTTCTGGTTTCAGCAAAATTTACACTTCCATTCGTTTGGGGAAAAAAAAAAAAAATCAAAAAACCCCCCCAAACCCTAAATAAACCAGTTGCATCACATTCCTGAAATGATAGGTAGCAGCAAAGTGAAAAGTTTGCATTCAGTTTTAAGTTGGTAACTCAGTGCGCAGCTGAAAATTATAAATACATTTTTAAAGAGAATATTTAATGTGCTATGATCTTAGTTCAGAGATTTTTCCTACCTTTTTATGCACAAATGATGGCACTGAGTTTCGGTCTTGGTAGGTAAGCAAGAGGAATTAATTTTCATGTATTCATTGTAACGATGTTAGTATTATGAAACAAATAGTCTCTCAGTGATTTAAACACTTTAGTTTCCAAACTATTTATGAAGTAAATCCGATTTTTTTTTTTTAATTTAGTATTTTATGTATTTAAGTTTCTTTGTAGGTTAGCATGCTGGGGTTTCAGACTGTTGTGTGAGTCTCCTGTTTTGGATGGAAAGGGGGAGATAGTTGGGTTAGCATCAGATGAAGTGAACTGTTGTTGATGAACTTTTATGCATCTCTGTCTATAAAGTTTTCATCTCTACCCTGTGTTCTGTATGTAGTGAGATGCACACAAGTGTTACTGCTAGACAAGCTATTATTTTTTTAAACATAGTTGAATAAAACCTGTTTTTTGTAAAAAATCAAACTCACATTTGCAAATCTATAACCTTTTGCTGGGGAAAAAACCCACAAATGTTGTAGCACAACAGATGCAGCTATTGTGCCCTTAAATTGTTCCTGTGGGCATATGGTTTGTAGAATAAACATGTTTCTGTGTATAAACTTTTTTAAGTTTGGAAATTACTAAAGGTTCATGTAAGTGTGCATTTGAAGAACAGTTCTTTTGGTAACTAGGTTGTAAAGCGGAGGAATAAAACTTGGGGAAGGAATATTAGGTGTAAATAAGTTCTTTGTACTCTTCTCCTATGTGTAAACTGTATACGAAGTTTATACTTTTGTGTATATATATGGGTAAGTTAAAACACAATTTTAAGTGTGACTATTCACTTGTGATTAGAATTTTAATACCCTTATTATATCTATAAAAAGCTATTTTAAATCAGAATAATGGCAGATTATAGCTATATAATACATATGATATTTGCTTTTTATTTTAGACCTCTTGCATACAGTACTCTCGCAGACCTGGTACATCATGTCCGTCAACATTTACCATTGAATGATCTGTCCCTTGCTGTCCAGCTGTTTGCCAAGAACATAGATGATGAATCATTACCTAGCAGTATCCAGACAATGTCTTGCAAGCTTCTGCTGACCCTGGTAGACTGTATCCGTTCCAAAAGTGAACAGGAAAATGGCAATGGCAGAGATATTCTCATGCGGATGTTAGAGGTATTAATTTGCTTGAACAGTTTGATGTAGAATGTAGATAAATGTTATCCCCTGAATCTCTTAATCTTGCCAAGTACATATTAGTAGACTCTCTTTTTCTACTTCCTGAGACTAGGGGTCATATAGGAATAGCCAGACAGAATGATATGATCTAGTCTTGCACTTTGCCTCTAGTAGTGGCTAGTTCCAAATACTTCAGTGGAAGATGTTTAAACTCCCTTACATACCTTGTGCAGTATCTTAAGTTGGAGAGGAACTGTTTTGCAACACGGGCCTATGTTCAGCAAATGTTCCAAAGCAGGGCTGTCCAGCTTCTAAGGGACCCAGGGCCACATGGTGCACAGCCCTCTGGGCCTCCCAACCATGCAGGGTGCGGCCCTTCCAGCCCTGCAGGCCACCTGGACCCCCCTTTTGGCAGCAGCAGGAACAATGGTGGGAATCGTGGCCAGGCAGGAGCCCCCAGGCTCTAACTTAACCCCTTGTGGGCCACAAGTTGAACAACCTGTTCTGGAGTATAGGAATTGAATTCCCATTCAGGTGGGGGCGCTGGTGCAGAAAGAGAGGGTCTTTGCATACTCTTAAACAAAAATCTGGGTGTATCTACTTTTCCCCCTCTGCCTAAACACCATCCTTCTAATTCCCTTATTATAACTCCCATCTTTCCTATTGAATAGTGGATGGGTATCACTAAAGGAACAGCTATGGTGACCAGTTTACATGCTAAGAGTTCTGATGGTTGTGCTGTACTGAGCACCTTTTACCTTTTAAGGGCTAAGCATGATTGCCCTACAAGAACTTGTTCACGTTTAGCTTTTTTGGGAAAAAAATCTCTCACCACTGTTCCAGTGCCAGTATGCTTTAACTGCTAGCTGCAGCCATAGTGCTAAAATAAAGTTCTCCATATGGACCCGCTCTGAGTTCTGTGATGCGTTTAGCACAACAGTTGGAGACTTTTACAAAGCTGTGGCTTGAGGACCAACAACAGCTGGTGGGGCTGTGTTTGGGTGGGGGTCTTGGGGGGCTGCCACTAATGGACATATCCATCAAGGTCCAGGGGCCCTGAATTCTGCTGGCAGACCATGCTCCCTCCCCAACTAGTTTCAGTATCCAGTAGCCTGCTGGTGGGCCAGATGGAACACTTTTATGGGTTGTATGTTTGACACCCTTGACTTATGTGCATAGCCTGAACCATGCCTGGTAGAGTTTAGATCTGGCTGCCTCTGTATTTTAGGCATCACTACTTCTGAGCTAACAAGAGGTACTATACCACTAAGGCTTGGCTAGGTTTAGACAACAGCTGGCTTTAATTTAGGGATGGTAAGGCATAGTATTCTCACCCTAAATGTAAATGTGTCTGACCTATGTAAGAAAAAAAGAAAAAAATGTAAATGCTAGACTGGAGGGGGGGCAGTTATTTTGGCTGGAGGGCCGCTGAATGAATTTTGATGAGCTGTCATGGGCTGCAAGGGTAGCCCTGCCCCTTGACAGGTGGCCCACCCTCTGGTCACCATCCTGGGACTGGAAATACTTCTTTTGGGAAGGGGGTTTGCCATCTTGGAACCAGAAAAAAAAATTATATACTAAAAATTAAACATTGAGAATAACATATTTTAATTTTATTTAAAAAATATATTTCTGTTCTGATTTTGTGTATTTGCATCGCATGTATAGAGGTGATTGCATAATACCTCAAAATGAAGTCTTGCTCTTCTATATTGTGGGGGGATGTGGGTGGGTTTGTGGAGGGCTGTGGGTATGGGGGTGTGTGGAAGGGTTAGGTGGCTGGGGTGTGGTGGGGTGTGTGCATATAGCACTGGCTCCCCCCCAGAGGAGGTGTGTGGGGTGGGGGGAAGGGAGGGTACGTGCAGAGAGGGGTGTGGGGTTTGTGGGGTGTATGATTGTGTTTGGGGGAGGGTGTGGTTTTGTGGTTTGTAGGGGAGGATTTGTGGGTATGGTGGGGTGTGCATGGGAGCCCCCCCCCTAGCTCCCAGTACTCTTCCCCCCTCCTCCCCCCCCCAAAGCCCAGAGCCCATGTGCCCTGTGGTGCCTCCCTGCCACTGCCAACAGTGTGCAGCCCCAGCCCTGTCCCACTCCCACTCAACTCACCCCAGTGGGAGCAGATCAGCCAGAACCCATGGGCACAGCCCTGACTCCAGCCTGCCCCATACCTGCTCTGCAACACCTGCCCATGGCGTGGTGGCTTTCTAGGTAGCCCAGGCAGTGGCAGCTCCTGTTTGTCCCAGCCCCATGGTACTGGTGGGGATCCGAGCACACAGCCCTGACCTGGCCTGCCTCGCACCTGCTCCAGACTCGCCTGCACTGAGCAGCGGTGGCAGCTGGGCAGAAACTGTTGCTCAGCGTGGGTGGAAAAGCGGCCCCTTCCTTTTGCCGCTGTTGGGCCCTTCCTGCTGCAACTGTCTTGTGTCTCTGCCATCATCACTGATGCTTTCAGGCTGCCCAGCGGGGCAGCGGTGGTAATGCAGAGCAGCTGCAGGGCAGCCCAGTGTGGGCTCATGGCAACTGCAGCAGGAAAAGCCTGGCAGCGGTGAGGGGGTGGCTGTTTTTCTTTGATGCTGAGCAACAATTTCTGCCCAGCTGCTGCTGCACATGTGAGTCCAGAGCAGGTGTGGGGTGGGCTGGGTTGGGGCTGTGCGCTTGGGTCCCCAGTGGTTCCATGGGGCTGGGACCAGTGGTGGCGGCAACTGGAAGGAGCTGCCACTGTCTGGGCTGCCTAGAAAGGCAATCCAGCTGCAGAGCCACCCCAACCCCGCTGCGTGCCTAGGGGGTGGCAGGACGCGCCACGGCTGGACGATGCCTGAACCAGGCGGGTCCGTGTTTTGCCCACCCTTGCGCTAGACAATATTGTGCATTGTAGTGGGTTGGCAGTGGTTATACTATATTCAGTATTTTGAAATCAGGATTGGTCTTCAAAATAAGAAGCATCAGTCCTTTTTCTCGTGCCTTTGTATTTTCTGCTTGATATTTCATACTGTGGCATGGTTTCAGTTCTTTATGATTTTTTCTATTTATCAAACTGAAATTTAACATTTATAATAATAGTCCATACATTTATATGAAGTAATACAAAAATATGAAGGGTGAAAATACAATGCCTTACCATCCCTAAATTAAAGCCAGCTGTAGTCTAAAAAGAGTCTAAAGTTTATATGAAAGAATATTAGGAATATGAAGCAAAGAAGTATAGAATTGTATATACTGATTGTGTGAATAAAACAGTCATAATGATGACAAAAGAGATCTGCAAGTGTTACCTTAGGGGCTTGATCATGGCTTTTTTGAGTTTTGATAATTTTTTTTTATTTTGTTAGGGGTGCATCTGGAAATTTTGTATCTGCCTCAAGCTATGGGTTTAGTTTCCATTTTAGATGTCCTTTGAACTGATAAATTTTCATTTTTAATATTTAATATTAAAGCAGGTTTATAGACCCATAGACTATAGGGGTTGGAAGGGACCTCAGGAGGTCATCCTATCCCCTGCTCAAAGCAGGACCAGCTCCACCTATATCATCCCAGCTAAGGCTTTGTCTAGCCAGGTCTTAAATACCTCCAAGGATGGAGAGTCCACCATCTCTCTGGGTAACCTGTTCCAGCATTTTACTACCTTCCTAGTGAGAAAAGTCTTCCTAATATCTAACCTAAACTTCCCTTGCTGCAACTTGAGACCATTGCTCCTTGTTCAGTCCTCTGTCACCACTGAGAATGGTCTAGCTCCATCTACCTTTCAGGTAGTTGAAGGCAATTAAATTCACCCGTAGTCATCTTCTCCAGACTAAATAAGCCCTGTTCCATCAGCCTTTCCAAGTCCTGTGCTGCAGCCCTCTAACCATTTTTGTTGCCCTCCCCTGGACTCTTTCCTACTTTGTCCACATCCTTTCTGTATTGTTATAGTATAAGATATATTAATTATGGTTAAATATAGGTTTGTTAGTTTTATTAGCATTATGAGCATTGCTTCTTTGAGGCATGAATCTGTAGTTCTCTGATTTTGGACAGATTTGAAGAAGTAGTCATAATGAGATCAAATCTCAGTTGGGGGGGCTTCATTAGTTTTCAGCAAGTACTTTTTATACTGTCTTAAAGTAAGTCAAATAATTTATCACCGAGTCTTAGAAGAAAATTTTAACCATCTGTTGGGTCTTATTTTTTTTATTCACATTGACCCAGCTGGCCTGAGAGAGTTTTAGAAATTCAGTCATGGTTGTATTTTTTTTTTTTTTCCCTTCCTCCCTCCCCATTTCTTTTCTTGTGCTCAGGTGTTTGTTCTGAAATTTCATACCATAGCACGGTACCAGCTTTCTGTTATTTTTAAGAAGTGCAAGCCTCAGTCTGAACTTGGTGCAGCTGAAGCTGTTTTACCTGGAGTACCAACTGCAGCAAACACTGCTCCTGTTCCTGTCCCATCTCCTGCGCCAGCCACTCCTGTGGCCCCAGCACCGGTACCTGTGTTTGAGAAGCAAGGAGAGAAAGAGAAAGAAGATAAGCAGACGTTTCAGGTCACGGACTGTCGAAGCTTGGTAAAAACTTTGGTCTGTGGTGTCAAGACAATTACGTGGGGCATAACATCATGTAAAGCACCTGGCGGTAATACAGCGTTAATTATATCTATATTTAGTTTTACATTTGCTTATCTAATAAAGGTAAAAGTTGCTTATTCTTCTCTGCTTTTTTTTTTTTTTAATAGAAGCGCAGTTCATCCCCAACAAACAATTGCAGCCTAAGGAGACGCAGATCTATATAAAACTTGTAAAATATGCAATGCAAGCTTTGGATATTTATCAGGTCTGTAGCATGACTAGGGCAACATCATTATGGTGCTTGTGTGTGTGTAAGTTCTGTGCACTGTATGTTCACTGGAATATTTTTTTGATCCATTAAAAAAAAAAAAAAAAAAATCCATGCAGGCTTTTGTATTACAGGCAACATTTTGGTGGAATTTCTTACTTTAGATTTGTATCTACTCAGGAATTTCATGAACAGAAGTGCTTACAGAGTGCTTCAGGGTTTGCAAGAATCAAATCTAGTGTATAAACAAACAGTCTAGAGCCCAGTGGCCTAACTAGGATGGGGCAAATAGGGCAGTTGCCCCAGGTGCTGACTTTGGGGGAGGAGGAGGTGCAGCTGCTGCTGAAAGCCTTGCCATCACAATCACAGCAGCAACCAGAAGTCACTGGGGCCATCCTTGTGCCCTGGGCACATGGGTACATCTCTTTGTTGCTGCTGTTAGCTTGTCTTGCTCATGAAGGTTTAGTGCTTAAAAATCTATAAATAAAGAGTGTTACTTACTTAGTGCATTTTCTTTTCTGCTTTAGGTACAAATAGCAGGAAATGGTCAGACATATATCCGAGTTGCAAATTGTCAGACAGTCAGGATGAAAGAAGAAAAAGAGGTCTTGGAGCATTTTGCTGGTGTTTTCACAATGATGAATCCTTTAACGTTTAAAGAGATCTTTCAAACTACCGTTCCCTATATGGTGGAAAGAATTTCAAAAAACTATGCTCTTCAGGTATTATGGTTTAATTTTACAACAGTGAGACATGCATTTTACTGAACTCTGGAGGATAACTTAAAAAAAAAAAATTCTTAACGTTTGAAATTCACTTTCAAAGTATTTCTTCACTTGGTAAGGTCTGTAACAGTCTATAAAAGAAGTTGTGTGAAGATGAATTTTTTTCTGTTCTACTATAATTACTATCAAGAGAGAAACCTTATTTAAGCAATTCATGTTAATGCTGGAAGTATTAATGGACTGTATTAAATAAAAATGGTAGATTTTGATTTGTCCAGAAGACCATTAACTAGAGGTTTATTTATTACTGTTTGGATATAATTTTTTCTAAACTTTATTGTGATTTTTTTTTTTTTTTTAACTATTCTAAAGAAATATTAAAGTTACACCAAACTAAATATTGACTTGTAGGAAAGTTGCTATGATTTCTTTTTTTTACCTTTTTAAAGATGACCTAAAATGAGTTGCTGATTGATAGTTGAAGAGAAGTGATTTTTGTTTTTTATTTATTTATTTCAAATTCAGTTATTCTTATGTTCGTTTCATAGCTTAATTGTAATTCTGTCTTCTGTTTCTTTTGACAGATTGTTGCCAATTCCTTTTTGGCAAACCCTACCACTTCTGCCCTATTTGCTACAATTCTGGTGGAGTATCTTTTAGATCGGCTGCCAGAAATGGGCTCTAACGTGGAGTTGTCCAATCTTTATCTTAAGCTGTTCAAGCTAGTTTTTGGCTCCGTTTCACTGTTTGCAGCTGAAAATGAACAAATGCTAAAGGTGAAGTTCATTTTGCCTAAGAGAGACTATTCTAATTCATGTGCAGTGCATTTTGTCATTTTTGGGGGGGGAAATATTGTGCTCCATGACCATTTTAACATTTCAAAAGTGATACTTTAAAAAAGCTCTATTAATATTATGGGTTTACCATGCAAAAAACGGATAGAATAGCCTACTTATAAGAAACATTTTTTATGACTGACTGCTTAGTACTTGGAACTGTGAAGTGAAGTGGAAAATTCTCAGTCTAAATGATTGAGTGTATAGGTGTCCTGCTTTGGACTCCATAATGTTGAGTGACTTTCTTGTCAGGTGCCATGTATCTTAATGCATTTTTTTTTCTTTTATTGCTGTAGCCACTGAGCATGTCTTTAACAAGTTTGACTCACTTTTCACCCTTTGACAGTAAAGCTTCACTAGCGCTTTTTCATGCTTATTTGTATCTAGCATTATGATGTAAATTCAGTGAGAGGGCAAGTTAATCAGAAAACTGAATTAGTGTGTGAACCCATTTGAAAAAATAGTCTATTCTTCCAATAGCAAGGTATTGTTTAATCATTAAAATATTTTTTAGAAATGTGGGTGCTGTGTTTAAAGCACAAAAGGAAAGTCTCTTCTTGAATATAGTGGTATCTTCTGAATATATAGGCAAAAGGAAACGGGAAATTTTGTAATGCAGTGCTATTCATTCGTCTTTTCTCTCTCTCATTCCCTGTCTCCATGAAGGAATGGAAATCCAATATCAACAAATGTTATATGTTGGTGGATACTTAATTTGGATGGGGAAATCACTATAGAAGGGTTAGTTGAAAATCTGTGGGATGATGTGAGATTCCCAATGAACTACTAATTTAATCTTTTTTTGGACATATATATGTAATCTGTTTTATAGCAGAAGAGGATATTTTTTTAATATCTTAGATTGTTATATACTGCAAATCCAGTTTAAATGGTATGATTTACTGTCTTCACAGTTCCAAGCTTCCATTATATTTTTGTTTCAGCAATTGATGATGTGGCCTTGAGCAGACAATTTTCATTGAAAGATGAAAGCTATTCACAGCAATTGTGTAACCATGTACAGGGGATTTCAGATGTTCATAAAAAACCATAATTATTTTGCCGTTCATTCCTGGGATGAGAGAATCCTGGTATTTGCTATCTGTTGTTAATACACAACACAATAATAATACGCAATAACAACACAAGCTGCTAATGTCCTATGCTCTTTGAAGACCGTTACCAGAATCTTTCATAGTTGTTAGGGACTGGAAGAGACCTTACAGATCATCGGGTCCAGCCCCTCTGCACTTGAGCAGGAAAGACTGCTGGGGTCAGATGACACCAGCAAGACACAATAGCATCAAGACACTTTTTTGAAGATTGCCTGGGTGGGTGCCTGTACCCCCTCTGGGGGGAGCCTGTTCCAAACCTTCAACACTTGACTCGTAAAGAAGTTTTTTCCATATGTTTGGTCTGAAGTGATCATCAGTCGGTTTGTGCCCATTATTTCTTGTCCTCCCATGGGGGGGCCTTGGTGAATAGATGCTCCCCCAGGCCCTGATGTATGCCCCTTAATTTTCCAATTGTGACTTTTTTTTTTTTCCCCTTCCAAAAAAAAAAAGGTGCTCTTACTAAAAGTGAATTATAGTGCTTATGAAGGAATTACTTGCTCTGGCCACTGGGTGCTGTTCAAATCTCTTCTCCTTGTTCACCTTCACTAGATCTCTGCTGGTCTACCCTTGGGCTCTGTTCTTCAGGCTGGCAGTTGTCTGACTTCAGGTTGTTTCTTTTAATACTGAAAGCCTAGAATATGTGAACGGGCTTCCTCCTGCGATTTGAGTGTTTGGTCTCCAGGATCAAGAACGATAAATTTATTAGATCTGTTCTTCTTGTCCTATAATGATGATAGTGGTATTTTCATTTAGTGTATGGATGTTGTTCAGCAATATCAGTTATAACTGAGGCATATTATGATCTCTCAAGTTAGAAGGCAAATAACTGTACCATACTGAACTTCTAACAGTTGTGGTGGGAGATGGATATTTTACTAATCTTGATGCTTTACCCTTTGTAGCCCCATCTGCACAAGATAGTGAACAGCTCTATGGAACTTGCACAGACTGCCAAGGAGCCCTACAATTATTTCCTGTTACTTAGAGCATTGTTCAGATCCATTGGAGGAGGCAGTCATGATCTCTTGTATCAAGAATTCTTGCCACTGTTACCAAACCTATTGCAAGGTTAGAACAAATACCTGTTTTACTCTTATTTATTTTGGATAGATGATGATATCGTTCTTTTAGACTGGTAAGATATTAAGCCTGGCAAATACCTGCCAGGTTTTGAAATTTAAGTGTATTTCAATTAAAAAAATATTAATATAATTTATTTCCTCTTACTTTTTAGTTGCCTTGGTCTCCTTAGTTCTGCCTATTTCACAATTCCGTTCTTTGTGCTTTTTGGGTTCCCATTGTGAGTCATGGGGTGTGTCTACACGTGCAGTTTACTGTGCAGTAGCTCATTTTACTGTGCATTAAAGTGTCACATCAAAAACCGTGCTAATACACTAATGTGTAGTAAAAATAGGCTACTGTACATTAAGCGTCACCTAAAAAAGCGTGTGCTTTCACTATGGCGTAGTACAGCAGAGTAGCAGGGCAGCCTAATGCACATTTATTTAGTACCTCACATTAGAAGTACTAAATTTAATGTGCACTAGCAAAAGCACATTAATGAATGTTGGGACCATGCCCATGGTGGGCTTCCTCCTTACCTGCAAGAACGACTTAGAAGTAAGAGAGTGATGGAAGATACAGTGCGGCAAGACCTATAGCAATACGGAGAGGCATAGGGTAGAGAGAATATAGCAGAAAGGAACTGTTTTTTCTGAAATTTAAAAAAGTATTAGTGACCATTTTCTCAAGAGGAAATGTTAATTTAACAAAATCGGCTTGGCTAAAAGGGCATGAATGACTGAAATGCTTATCAACCAGAAGCACTATGCTGTGCAGAAAACCAAGAGAATTACTGAGATTTAGGGAAGGTTGATCACAACAAATACAAAAAGAAAGCATGTTATCCATCTTTGGCTGTGGCATTTGGCTTCCTTTTTAGTTGATAATATATAAGTAAACCCATTGTGTGTGGCACTGGGAAAAGATATATATCCAGAATTACTAGTTGAACTTAAGGAAAATATGAATTAAATGCCAGAACAAACTGAATTGTGCGGGGAGGGGTGTTTTTGTTTTTTTCATATAATTGTATTTGTTACTGACTCTTAAGTTTTTTGAAACATGTTGATGTACTTTTTAGTTTCTTTTTATTGGAGCCCAGATGTTTGTTTAAGCCCGATCAGATTAGTATGTATTTTTAATTTTACTGGATGTACAAGTGTTGGGTGATATTCTCCTGTTCCAAGCCTGTACCCCAATTGATTTGAAGATCACAATTAGGTTACACCAGCACATGAAAAGGCTGTTTCATTGTGTTTAAATATTTTAATACCTGTTTGTATAATTTTTACAAATGCACACACGTAGGAGTAATAGACTTGTTAAGCGACTATAAGCAATTGCAGAGAAGCTAGCTTTAACAAATGGAGCCTTGTAAATGGTGACCTTAAGAAAATAGGAACTTTAAGAAGTCACAGAATCATAGAAAACAGTACTGAATCTGTTTTGATAATGGCTTGTTGTTGAAATTCTCTCTCTCTCTCAAATATATACCCTTTTAACACTTTTCAGGACTGAATATGTTGCAAAGTGGCCTCCACAAACAACACATGAAAGATCTGTTTGTAGAGCTCTGTCTCACTGTACCAGTTCGACTGAGTTCCCTCCTCCCTTACCTGCCAATGTTGATGGATCCCCTAGTGTCTGCTCTAAATGGATCCCAGACCCTAGTTAGCCAAGGTTTGAGAACTCTGGAATTGTGTGTGGACAACTTGCAGCCTGACTTCCTGTATGATCATATTCAGCCAGTGCGAGCAGAGCTGATGCAGGTAAGTGTGCCGTTTCTGCCAAGACCACTAGAGGTCATACATTACTTAAATATCAGTGGTAGTTGTATCACTATCCCAACTACATCATCACTCCCTTTACTTGGACCAACTTCATGATTAGAATAAACCTAGACACATTTTCAAATCAAATGCATTTTTCTTCAGTTCCTGATCAAAGACATTGCCCACAAAACTTCTTGCTCGCAAATATTGGTGCATGCTTCCTTTTTGAAGTTTAGGACTGAAGGCTCAGAGAGGTCTGTGATACATCTATGACAAAGGTTGCCTTTTTTTGTTAATTGAATATGCCAGGAGTTCATGTGTTAGTTTAAAACTCCAACCACGAAGATGATTGTTATAAAAATAACTGATTTTTTTTTTTTTACATTACAGTCTCAAATTATAGAGTCCTAAGTTAGAAAGGAAATCAGGGGACATTTAGTTTAACCCTGATGTCTTAAGGGGGCTATTTGGGATACAGGTGTGCATGTTTGGGTATTTCATATCTTTTTAGATGGCAGGTTAGTGTGAACATTTTAAATTTTGTTTGCTTCTTTTAAGTCTGGGCATTTTTTTCACAATAGAAAAATCCTGAATATATTCTGTGCTCCTATTTACTTTTACACACTATTTACTTTTTAAGACTAGCATGTATAGCTTCCTTATTTAGAGGCACACCAGACTAGATTTATTTCAAGCTTAACTGGTTCTTATTTTCATATGTCATGCTGCCTTTGTAATGTTAGCCATATATTAAATTGGTAATATTAGAGTGATGTAGCTATGATAGTCTAGGGATTTGACAGCTGCATACAGATGTTAAAAAAAAAAAAAAATAATCAAAAAACAAAAACACAAAAATGGCGCTTTAAACTTGGCCCGCTCCTGTGTTGGGCCCAGCACATGCCCAGGAGCAGCAGCGTGTTGGTTCGACCAACCTCTGCCACGCCTGTATGGACTGGGTGCTTCAGTGGGGCTTTTTTGGTACTTTTCTCTAACAGCTGATTAAAGGTATTGCTACAAAAAATAGTTTCCTCTCCTGTATATTAAATGGTACTTGAATGCTGTAAAATTTCAGTGACTTGTCACGTAAATCTAATGTAACTTTCTACAAGTACAAAATTAATTGCTTAAGTACTCTTTATCACGCCAGTTCATTATGAAAATACATATTTTATTTTAATTTTTAAAATTTTAAATGAAATCCACATAGCAAATTTTTTTGCCTGTTTGGGGCAGAGACTTAAGTTTTCTGTTTTTTTTCTTTTCATTTAAGAAACTCTTATATGGTGGGAAATAAGAGAATAAATAGGTATGAGAGAAGAATATTGAAGTTTTACTTTTTTAGTAACATTTTGAAGCAACACATCTCCTAACGTGTTAAACATTTAAATTTACTTCCAGGCTTTATGGAGGACATTACGCAATCCCGCAGACAGCATTTCTCATGTGGCTTATCGTGTGCTTGGTAAATTTGGAGGAAGCAATAGGAAAATGTTAAAGGAATCTCAGAAATTGCAATATGTAGTTACAGAAATTCAAGGACCTAGTATTACCATAGAGTTTTCAGACTGTAAAGCATCTATTCAGCTTCCAATGGAAAAGGTAAGATTTGATCTCTTTTCCATCCTTCTGCTAAACCAATTTCTTAAACTTTCCTTAAATAACACTTTTGAAAAGTTAATGTTTAATCTAAACTAATCTCATAACCTGCATGTTCCTTCAGTTTAATAGATGAGTTCTTGGGTTTTGAACATTTAAAAAATAATTATACTAGTGGGATTTCTGCTGCATTCATGAAACAGTTGGAGAACAATGAAAAGTTTCCTGTGTATTCTACCATTTTATTTGGTGAAGGAGCTCATACTTAATCCGTTTACCAGTTCTTCAGTAGGACATAGCCATTTGAATGGCATTGTGGTACACTTTGATTTCCATTGTCTTTTGATGCATACAATTACTAAAACAAATACAGAGATGTTGTTTGAGAAGTGGCTCTCAGGGGGGAGTGCTGTTTTTAATGGCCAAAGAATCACTGGAGCTCCGTAGAGATGGAGCTAAACAAACTTTTGTAGTCTGGTGTTTTTGCGCTTCTTGTATCATTATTTTTGCATTCAAAGTTAGTTCAGGCTTTCCAATATTTCCCACCCCCAACTTTTCCATTTTCCCTCTCATTTTAAACACTGTCCAAGCTCCCAGAGTAGCTTAGAAAAGCAAACAAATGCTGGCTGAAGTCTATGCTAGGTTATGAGGATAAGAAAGTACACAAGTTGGGTGCTCTTTTACTGTGTCTACTTTTTATAACTGTTCCCTCCAGTTTTTGTTGTGTGATCATACTAGATCAAATCTCTTTGATCTTGGGGAACACTTACAATTTCTCAGTGTTTCAGCTTGCTTCCATTTTATTAGAATGGGTGTATTACTTACTGTATTTGTATCAATCTCTCTTTTTTTCAAAATTACTTGAAGCAGCTTCATCCAAGAAGGTCATAGTATTTAATATTGCAAGCATTCAGCTTCTGGAGTCGATAGAAACTAATATGCAATATGCCTTAGCTTCTGGGAATTAAGCTGCATTCAGCAGCTAGCATGAAACCTCTGTAGAGTCTGATATATCCTTTGTTTCAGTTTTAAAACTATGTACATCTGAAATACAGAAAACTATTCTATTAATTGGCAACTCACTATTATCACTTTGACTCCAAAGAGGTAAAAAGAGGTTTAAAGTATCTTGAAAAAATTCCCTATTGTAAGCAGATGCAATTGAATGCAGACAAGAAGCATCAGTAAGGGGTGCTGGTTTTTACATGGTCACTTTTTCCATAGTGAAATGTATTAATGTAATTATCTAAACGTTTACAAATATCACAAATAGAGACTTATGTCTCTCCTGTTCAATAACATGTAAGTTTAAGTTCCTGAGTTCTTTCAGGCATCATTACTGTCTCTCTCTCTTTTAATTACATGGAACAATAGTCAACTTCCTGGTTTCGATTAGCAGCAGTATTGTTTATGGCATGCTTCGTGGGAGTAAAAAAAAAAAGAAAAGTTGAATTAAAAAAATGGAACGAGGTTAAAGTATAAGAAATTCATCTTTCTTTTTAGTGCCCTGGTGAGAAGTTCCACTTCAGTGGTCTGTGGAAAACTCGTTGTTCTTTTCATTGAGACCTTGATAAGATTGTTTAAAAGATGATGAGATGGCGGCTAGTTAATCCAGTAAATGGAAGGTTGATTTCCTGTAAAAAGAAAAAAAAAATATTTATTTGTAACAAAGGTCTTCTAAGGTCATTTATTGACATCATCTTTTATACTCACTGTTTAAACATGGGTGGTTAGATTTCATGTTATAATTGGTTAATCAGTGAATTTTCTTATTTCATGCCCCCTAAATGAATTTTCCACATGCATCTTACTAGATGCATGCTTTTTCTTAAATTTGGGTACGTGTTATATCTAGGATATCTTGGAATTAAGTACAGGAATTACTGCCAGAAGGGAAAAGTATAGCATTTACTTGAAAAGTGGGAGGAAAAGTACAAATCTTCTGTGATCCCAAGTGCTTTTTGGTTTTTTGGTTTTTATTTACATGAAAGCACAAACAACATGACAATTTTAGTCCACTTAAGCCTGCAAACATTCTGTCAGAATAGGACATACATTTCGCTTGGGATGTGCAAGGAGTAGAAGCTATTTAAATGACCTTTAATATATTTTTAAAAATAAATGTTTTAGTTGATTTGTTACCTGACTATAGGAGACCATGAATAACCAGTGTTTAGTGGATATAATTGTCTTATTTTCCATTGTAGGCAATTGAAACTGCTCTGGACTGCTTGAAGAGTGCCAACACAGAACCATATTATCGGAGGCAGGCTTGGGAAGTAATCAAGTGTTTCTTGGTAGCCATGATGAGCCTGGATGATAATAAACACGCCTTATACCAGCTTCTTGCACATCCCAAGTATGAAAATTCTTTAAGCCATAAATACTTCTGTAAAATGCGTAGGGTTAATTAAATTAGTGTGATTAATTTTTTTTTGAGGCAGAGATCAGATCTATTCATTGTGGAATTGTTTACTATAGCATGCTTTTTCCTTTTGACGTCAAAGGGCATGTCTACACCACAGATTCACTGAACTAGGTACTAATTCACTTATACTACATTGCTCTGTACATGCTGAACTGAAAGCAGTACAGCAATGTTCCTGTGGCATTGTGACAGGGTGTCTAAGTTTGCTGCTTCCTGATGCTATAAGGCAAGGGTGGGCAAAATGCGGCCTGCTGAGCCATTCTATCTAGCCTGCAGGGCCCCTAAAAAATTTAGAAAATTAATTTTTATCTGCCCCTGGCTGCCTGTCATGCGGCCCTCAATGGCTTGCCAAAACTCAGTAAGTGGCCCTCTGCCCGAAATAAATAATTACCCGCCCCTGCTATAAGGCATAGCCACTCTACAGACTTTATAATTAAAAAGCAGATGAGGCATCATTCTCTTGAAGGTTAGCTGTTCATCTGTAGGTAATTGATGTTCATTTGACACCTTGGCTCTTCTCTCTTAACCATTGTCCAAAAATTAAAGTGGTGAGGCTTTTTTACCCAGTTAAATGCTTTTAGCCAGTGGACTGATAAATTCCCACTCTCTTCCTCATTGGTCCTTGTGAAACTTCATATTTTGTTTATTGTATATTTAATTTTGGAAAAAAAAAGTTAACTAAGGCTTGCAGCAATGAGCAAAGTATTGTGCCTAGGGCTGTGCAAAGCTTCTGTCGCTGATTCATTTTGGTGGAGATTCAGCCTGATTCGGTGGCAGCAGAGTTTTGGCCCGATTCAGTGGTCGAATCTCCGAATCGAATCAGGAGACCCTTTAATCTCTCGGAATTGATTCGGAAAGATTCGGTGATTTGGACATAGAGACAGCTTTTAATTGTTTTTTCTACATACCTCAAGGTAGCAGGCAGCTTGTGAACGCTGCGATGGTGGGGCGGATGGAGCATCTCACCGAAGCGTGGGGGGCTCCCCAGCGTGCTTGGCAGCAGACCCGGAAGTGGACCAGAAGCAGTTATGGGTCTGCTGGGGAGTGCGTGTGTGGGGGGGCCTCCTGGCTTGGCGGTTTGGGCCTCCTGGGTCTGGGGGGGCACCCAGGGTCCCCCTGCAACTGATCGCCAAGCCAGGGAGACACAGAGGGACACCCCAGTGCGCTTCCCAGCAGAGGACCAGAAGTACCTGTAAGTTCTTTAAAGCTGTGTCTATGCAAGTATTTCTGCTCCATTTCTGGGTTTGCCGCTGAGCATGCTGGAGAGCCCCCCCCCCCATGCTCCTGTGGGATGCTCCATCCGCGCCAGCATCGCAGCGTTCATGAGCCACGCCTGGTACCTCGAGGTATGTAGAAAAAACATTTAAAGCTGTGTCACTGGCTGAATTGCTGATTCTCCAAATCAGCATCAAATCTTCAATTTTGGATTTGGCCGAATCGAATCGGGGACAGTGATCTGAATCAACTAATTGAATTGCTGTCCCTGTTTTGGGCCGAATCTGAATTGAATAGAGCCTGTTTTGCACACTCCTAATTGTGCCATATTTTGTCTGTTTTTTTTCCTTATGATAACTCTAAATTGAGTAGGCCTGAATTAGTTATTTATTTATTTTGGGCAGAATAATACCTTAAACTGCTAACACTTTGGCATATAGGAAACTTTTTCTTTTTTGTTCTGAATTGTGTGCAACAGGCCTCCTTGGCCATCCAGAAATTGTCTTTTCCCTGTGCCTGTAATGCTGGAATGAATGCTCATGCTCTTTTTTGCTCCTCCAGTTTCACTTGAGACCAGTGTATTTTGACTGCAGAGCCTTAGTTCCTATTAATTGTACTGGTGTTAAATTATATTGGCCTAACCTGTTTCAATATAACTGTTTAAGTCTGATTGTTGCCATAGGGATAAAACTGATCAAAGCTATTTCAGCTGTTTTTTAATCAGGATTAAAATTTCAGTGATTTAATGCACTTACACCACTGCAGGAGCAGGTAGACCTAACTTGCATCATCAGCTCATGTGTATTCCTGAGCAGTGATTCTCCCTCTTCTGTATACAACTTAAAAACAATGGGTAAAAGTAAGGTTGAGAATCACTGAAACCATTCTTTTGACTAGCAATCTATGCATGCCCATTGTGTACACCTTCCCACAGATTTGGATACCAAATTGACCACCTAGCTTTTTTCTCTCCTCAAAGCCATTTTATGTTTATTTCTCCCTTAACTTAGTGAAATGATATTACTGCCTATTATGAACTGCTGAATATTTTAGCATGCAATTAAAAAAATGTGTGGAGGTGGCTGAACAAAAACATGCATGGAAAAAATAGCATATCTAGGCATTCATTTTATAGCAGCTTTAAACTGTAGTGCTTAAAACGTATATAATGAAGTTATAGGTTTTAGGTTACTTTTGGCCTCTTGTGCCTGAAGCATGCGCTTAGTTTCTCTTTTCTTTATAATACAATAACTGTGTGGTTAAGGAGCATGATTGTTTTTATGATGGTGTAATTTTTGTTAGATTTGACACGAATGCAGCTCTTTAAAAGCCTGTTTGCACTTTGGAGTAAATAGGTTTTATTGGGTAATGAATTGATAAATAAATAACACTTCAGTCTTTAAAGAGCAAAACCAAATGCCTTGCTAAAAATAGGGGGAAGTGTCAAAATATTGAAAATGCCATTCTGTGATTGAATTCTAGTGTGATGCTTGTATATGTATTATTTGGAATATGTGTTGCTTCTTCTGAGCCACTGGCTTTAAATGTTCTTGATGAAATTGAACCATCCATCATGCTTGACACCAGTAGTTGCCAAAATTAATATGGAATAAATGAACTGATCTAGCTTTATCAGAATGAGAAAGGTAGGGGTTAGAGCTAAGGAACAAACTGTAAATTAAGTCCTTGCTGTTCGTGGTTGAACTGTCAGTATGGTAGTTTAGGCTTATAATAGATTTAATTTTGTCTTTTCAGCTTTACGGAGAAGTCCATACCCAATGTGATTATTTCACATCGGTACAAAGCCCAGGATACTCCAGCCCGTAAAACGTTTGAACAAGCATTGACGGGTGCATTCATGTCAGCAGTCATCAAAGATCTGCGACCTAGTGCTCTCCCTTTTGTAGCCAGCCTCATCCGCCATTACACGATGGTGGCAGTAGCTCAGCAATGTGGTGAGTTAAGCGGGATAGAGAACGTACGCTGGTTGTCCTGGGATCTTGGGAGAGGCTTAGTTCTTTGCACTAAATCCCTTGTTTAGAAAAATCATAAACTTGCAGTTTGCTACTGTGAAAGTCTTTGTTTTATAACATGATTTTCTCCTTACTGTTACAGCACACTTTTGAATGCATCTACTCCTTTTTTTTAAATTGTATAAACTAACTGAAACGTGCTTAATTTAATGGTTTTGTAAGTATACATAAGAAGTCAGAGGTTTAAGACTTTAAAAAATATATATATACAAAAATAAGATGGGCACATCCTGTACCTAAAAATACAATGCTTATCAAGGCTTGGAGCTATGTCTAGCTATAGCTGTAGGTGTAGAATGCATTGCAGCTGTAGCTACAAGAGTCATTTTATAGATGGTTTTCCCCCACATTGGGTTTTGGACCTTTTTGATAGTTCTGAAGGATCGTTGGAATAGCTGTGGAAGTGATGCAGAACACTGCTGTATCTGTGAAGTAATAGTCTTGACTTGGCCCTTTCCTATAGCTCAGATGTTGAGAAAAGGCATGCTGTGTACCACTATATTCAGTGCTTAATGTAATTTGAGTTTCATAAGATGAATTTTAATTTAATCTTCCTAGGGGACCTGTGCAATATGCAGTCACTAAATTTAAAGGAAGAAAACATTTCACTAAAGACAAAAAAAAATTACTCCAATCCATTTACATGCAAATAAGCATATAATGCTCACCAGTTTTGTAATTGGTTGATTGGAGATGATAGTCTTTCAATTAGAAGTTACTATTGTACTGAAGTATCCATTGTCTGTTCTTTTTTTTTCAATATAAACTATAGGGCCTTTCTTGCTACAGTGCTATCAGGTTGGAAGTCAGCCCAGTACAGCCATGTTTCATAGTGAAGAAAATGGATCAAAAGGAATGGATCCCTTGGTACTTATCGATGCCATAGCAATCTGTATGGCGTACGAGGAGAAGGAACTCTGCAAAATAGGGGAGGTGGCCCTTGCTGTGATATTTGATGTTGCAAGCATCATTCTTGGTTCTAAGGAAAGGGTAATAAAACTTTGTACTCTGCTCCAAAATACTTTTTTAACTCGTAAGGTATTAAACGTGTAGTTGACACACAACTCTTTTTTGTTGTTTTTGTTTTCAGGCTTGTCAGCTTCCTTTGTTTTCATACATTGTGGAGCGCTTATGTGCCTGTTGTTACGAACAAGCTTGGTATGCCAAGCTAGGCGGTGTGGTTTCCATTAAATTCCTTATGGAACGACTGCCTCTAATTTGGGTCCTTCAGAACCAGCAGACTTTCCTCAAGGCACTACTGTTTGTCATGATGGATCTAACCGGAGAGGTAGTTCACAGTTTATCTTGATTTACACTTGCTGGGCTTGCTTATCTCACAGCGTACGTGACTGTAACAGTTGCTTTTTGTCTCTTTATTTAACCCAAGTGAAGATTCAGAATGATCATATTCAGCTCTGGGTTACCCAAGTGTTAAGTGATCCATAGATTTAATCAACAACATAATGTTAAACATACTGTAGTTTGAACAAGCAAATGTTCTCTTTCAGTTTCTTATGTTCTGTTTCTGCTAAAATAAGTGCATCTTGCTGTCGAGCAGCTTGTTAACAGTAGATGCTTAGAGAATAGAGTTCTTGACCTTTTCTGAGTTGTGAATTGTTCTGTGGCAGAGCTCCGAGGACGTTCCAGCCTTTAGACTTCATTTATAAAATTACGCAGCACTCAGCTCTGCTGTTTTTTGGATGAATGGTGTGAAGGCTGGTTTAAAAAATAATCTGTTGAACTTTTACAGATTTAAATTTCTTACAAATAGTCTTTCACAACTGAACACCACTCTCATGGTAAAGGTCACAACTCTGAATAAGATAGTACTAACAAATCCATGACTATTTAGGTTTCCAATGGAGCAGTGGCTATGGCAAAGACGACACTAGAGCAGCTACTGATTAGATGTGCAACTCCCTTGAAAGATGAAGAAAAGACTGAAGAAATTCTAGCAGCACAGGAAAAGTCTTTCCATCATGTGACACATGACCTGGTTCGAGAAGTGACCTCTCCAAACTCTACTGTAAGAAAGCAAGCTATGCATTCCTTGCAAGTGCTTGCACAGGTCACAGGGAAAAGTGTTACTGTGATCATGGAGCCACATAAAGAGGTGAGGTGGTTGCTTAGACTGAGTAATTTTGAAGTGGTTGAATATTTCTGTTTTTTTAAAAAAGCATTTTACAAATGTTTTCACATGTGAGTTAACTAAGTTCTAAAATATTTTTAATCTTGGATATGTTTTGGCTTTCATAGTAGCAGCCCAGGGCACTAACTTTCTTTCTAATGACACTTAGCGGTATAGGGAGACACCAAGGCTACTGTCTTTGAAGCCTACTTTTCATGGTTTTTTTATTTCTATGTATTCCCTGGCACATGTCCAGACAGGCAAATTTGTATGGGATTGTTGCTTTCCACAGGAAGGTGATAGCAGACTTGCATGCCACATCATGGTCTAAAACTTGGTTATGAAAATATTATAGTGCATTTTAAAAGCATGTAATGCTGATATACAGTAAAGAGTTAATCAGGCTGTTTGTCCAAGGAAATTTCTTGGCAAAGGTGTTAAGTGGCTCTCCGGGGAGGATCAAAATCTTCCATTCAAGTTAATGTTGTCCCTGAAGTTATAAAATGGATTTTCTTCCCGTCTCTGGGCACAGACTGCTGACCACATCCCATGCTAGCCTCCATTCATGGACAATAAGACCCAGCAGTGCTTCTTCCTTTCCAGGTCCCCAGTTTAAATGTCCCCAAAGTATTTTTTTGCTGGCAGGAATCAGCTTTTCTTGCTTCTCCTTGACTGAAATCCTTTTAAAATGACAACAAAAAAGCCGGTGAAGCAGACTTTCTATAAATTTGCTACAAAAGAAATGATTGCACAGTTGTAATCCATACATAGAACAGGGAGTGTACAGGATAGTGGATAAAACCACAAGAGCATTACTGAGATATCTTCTTAGTAACATAATAGTTCATTGATTTAGACCAGGCAATTACAGAACTATTCTAAAAAGTGATAATTTGCAGGTCCTCCAAGACATGGTTCCTCCTAAAAAACACTTACTTAGACATCAGCCTGCAAATGCCCAGATTGGACTAATGGAGGGAAACACGTTTTGCACAACTTTGCAGCCCCGACTGTTTACAATGGATCTCAATGTTGTGGAACACAAAGTTTTCTACACAGAGGTACTTCATTTTTTTTATATGCTCTGTTATTTTAAACATAATGACTGTACAAAATAATTCTAAGCAATGCCAATATGTTATAAATATGCATATGCAGCAATAATGTGCTTACTGTAGATTGAATCTTACGTTCTACCAAATGCAAGTATCAATACTTGCTGTTGAATTTAAGCTGTAGTTCTGATTGGGAATGTAGCTGTTGAAATGCATACTGAAGTCCTGCATGTCTGCGCCTATGAACTGAAACAATTTAAGATGCCTGGAATGTTTGTGTCAGAGGTGTTAACTCCTCAGCCTGATATGATACTTTCAGTATTGATCTTCAACTGCCTTAAGCCTTATTTACACACCCTTTTATTTTTGGCGTTCATTTAAGTAAATTGGTACAACTCCCAAGTGTAGACTCAATTATATTAGTATTAAAGTGCTTATATTGGTTTGGCTTGTGTCCAGTAACTGCTTTAACTAAATGCATTACAAACTGTGGATAGACCAACTTTCAATCCTGATTTCTGGTTGATAAACATCCAGTTTAGGTTTCTTAGTGCTCCACTGAAATAAATGAGCAAAAAAAGTATGGTCTTTTAGAACTAAGGCAGTCCAGAAAAGTGCAGGCTCTCCTAATGTCCTAGCTATTGTATTGAAGCTGATTAAAATCCCATATTTTCTCATAACCCAAGAAAAATTGCTTAGCTGCCTTGTCTTGTAATTGCATTGCTCCCAACGTACTTGGCTTTCAAAGGTTCTTGACTCCAGTGAGCTATCTCACAGTGTTGAGGTCTGCAGGTTGTGGATCAAGACAGATGGATTCCTGTTTCCTCTCTGAGATGGAGACATTCAGTATTTCTTCCTCTAGCAAAAGAGAGGAGGTTGAAAAAAAAGTATAATAAGAGCATCCAATTCCTCCCCTGTGCAATAAGTGTGTCAAATATTAATGCCCACTCACCAGTTAACTTCAATGTTTAACAAAATGTCTTAATTTCTGAAAGTTTCTTCTTCCTCCTGAACTTAATCCCTTTTCGCAGTCTTTAAAACTGGTGTGCACTCCATAGTCTACATTGGTCTTGAAACCATCACTCTCCTTATCAAGGTTGCTTCAGGCCATTATGATGATCTGCCTTCTCAGCCAGGTGTGGTGAACTCCTGGTCCCCTTGACATTTGACTGAAACCTGACCCAAGGAATAGAAGCTCCTGAATGGAAAGGAGTTATCTCCTGAGCTAGATAGAGTAGCAAGCTAGGAAATTCATTGTGCATGTTGACACTTTAAGGCAGTGGTGGCACTTTAAGGTAGATACTGGAGCCTCTTGGAGTCGATCCAATGTTGGGGTGGGGGGCTGAGTGCCTGCGTGCATGCACGTGTGCGCCCCAGCCCAGCAGGTCAGTTCGTGGGGGAGGGATGGGGCAGGGGCTAGATTTGAGCCCTCTGTGATAAGGGACAATGCTGCAGAGGTAAGTTGAGCGGGGCCCTGGCCAGGTGGGACTTACCTGTTGGGGAGGTGCACCCCCAAATAATTTTTTCTCCTCTGCCTCGATCTGCTTCCCCACCCCTCCCTTCCCACAGGCTTACCTGCTTGGGTAGGTTGTGGGGGAGGTTAGCTGCAGCGCACGGTAGATCTTGGGTTGCTTTTAAATGCCAAAGGTGATCTACTTAAAAAGGATGGAGACCGTTGCTTTAAGGGTTGGAAACGTGTTGCATCTATCATGGTAATAAATGCTTATTTGAAAACAACTTAAAGTCACTAATTGCAAAGAGCAGAGCTGTGTGGAAAGGAATATTACTGTATAAACAATTTAACTGGAAAGATTGTTTTGACCTCTTTCATAGTAATTGCTGGACTAAACTTGTTTTAAATTTCAGCTGTTGAATTTATGTGAGGCTGAAGATGCTGGTTTGATGAAATTACCTTGTTACAAAAGTCTTCCATCACTTGTCCCTCTTCGGATTGCTGCTTTAAGTAAGTTAAAGCATATAAGTGAAGCTTTTAGTAAGTGGGTGTTGTGAGAAATGGCCATATTTCTTCACAGTGGTTTATATTCATGGTTTTGGGATAGTTTGTGGGAGCCTGCATTTTGAATGAATAAGATTCATTTTTCAAACTGATGAATCAAATAATTTTTAAAAGCAATAAAAAAGTTAATTTGAGAGAGAGTGAAAAAGTAAACTAGGCATCAACTTTTATAGGCAGCAGGATTTTGAATCTTTTTTTTCCAGCCATGACTTCATTGCCAGACTTAATAAAAAAGATAGAATAATATGCTCTGAAAATGAGTAATTTCTTAAATATTTACTTTGGTGACAAGGACTCTAATTAAATATTGTATCAAAAAATGTTAGCACTTTTTTGAATATTTGTCTTATTCTCATATTGCCATTTTCTCTTACTTGTTTCTTGGCATTAGTCTTTCTCCCTTGTTGAAATCGGTTTGATTGTACATACAGAAGAGCAAAGTTTGGTCCTTATTATCTTTTTATATGATCTATTTCGGTGACTGTTTTTGAGGTTGGTTATTTACAGTCAACTTTTTTGGCCCCAAGTATTTGAACTCAAAAATATATTTTTGGAATGATTACCTTGAACAGCACTTGGGATATGTAAAAACGCTATTAATAGTAGCTCTGGTCTTTTTTTTTTTCCCTCTTGTGAAATCTGTTGCTTTTGGCAAAGCATGGTAAACTTTAGTTGTCAGTAATTTCTGTTGAAATAGAAGAAGTGGAGAAAGGGAATAAAAACAAAAATTGGTTTACCTCTTTGTATTTCAAGTTAACAAGGAAAACAAAATTACTTTGATTTTTGCAGATGCTTTAGCTGCCTGCAATTACTTGCCTCAGTCAAGAGAGAAAATTATTGCTGCACTTTTCAAGGCACTTAACTCAACAAATAATGAACTGCAGGAGGCAGGAGAGGCATGCATGAGAAAGGTTAGTGATATTAAAACAATACTGCTTTGGTCTATCCTTTTTTGCTTTTCCCAAGAAACAGTGTAACAAAGAATCCGTGTGTCTACTAGGATTCATGACTGGTTTGTTATGTTTATGTCCAGAGAGGCACCAATATAATTGAGTTTGTCAGAAGTTTTTTGGGAGGATGTGAATTTAGCCATAACAATTTCCTAGGCAAACTAGGCATACAAACTCTTGATTAGAGACCACATTTTCCTTTAGGACAGCTATAGTCAGTGTTTTGTTATTCCAAAGTTAAAGATATGTCAATCTTAACCCCCCAAAATAGTCTTATATCTTTTACATGCTTTCAGTGTGTTGCTAGTCCTCTGATACAGATTCAGTTACAACATAACAGTTTGATTGCACTTATTTGGCATGTCCAGATGAGTATGGCCGTGCGATGTGTGGTGCCGCAAACATGTCTGCGGTGCCACATACTGCACGGTCAGGTGTTCTCTGTGCTGCAAGGAAGCACTGCCCATGCATGCGCTGCTCTGCATCTTTTTCCATGGGGTTTTGGTTCCCCCCCCCCCTTTTTGACTCCTGGATATCCTGTCAGCCAGGTTCTGCCTGGCAGGATCACTGCTGCTGTAGCCCTGGGAGGCCCCCAGGGTCCCAGGTAAGGCTGCTGGGACCGGCCCAGTGCTGACTTCAGCTTCTCCTACCCCACCCAGGGTAACTTGCTGTGCACCAGAGTGCGTATGGCACATGCATTCCCCAGGGACAAGTAGCTGCAGCTCAAGATGTGCCACTGCTGCTTGTCCCCAGGGAACCAAACGCCCGTTCTTGTCTGGACATGGCCATCGATACTTAATGTATATTTACTATTTATCATCCACTTCATAAAGAGGGGCAGACATGGTAGCTTGCTACACAGAGTGCATGGTCCACATAGACTCTAATATCTGTCCCTTGAAAAGTATTCATGCTAATGCTGGTAGCCTACAGCGGTTGCTCAACCCTGGGAGACCCCTATGGGCCAGCACATGATCAAACCCATGGTCAGTTCTGATGAATGGGGTCTCGCCTAAGTCTGGATCTGGCTGTGCAGGGCCAGAAATTTGAGCATGACACAACTGCAGATTTGTAGGCCCCATATATGCTAGGGATCAGGTACTTTGCTGGGACTGAGCTCTCTCCATTGCAGCAGGAAAGAAAGTGTTGGAGATAGTTAACTCTTTATTCCGACAGTCTGGCCTTGATAAAAGTTAGAGCAGCTAAGGGGCTGCTTTATATTACGCCTCTGGTGTAGGATGTTCATCTCTTCTGCTCATCACCACAATAATCTGGGACTAGTTGGGACAGAAGCAGCTTTATACCAGGGAAAAATCTCTCTTACTGTTAAAAGCCAAATCCCAGGGTCCTTTATGCTACTTTGGAATGCAGAAGGATTGTGGGAGTTCTCAGCTGAAAATCTGGCCCTATGGCTTTCAAACCAAGTTTATAACCAGTTACTGATGTGATTGGCTCTAAATATTGCTCATCCATGTAGTGTTAGTACTTAGTATCAATATGGTAGCTTGCAGTGTTTCACTCTTGCTTGGGGCATAAACTAGTACTGACTTATCCTGTAAACTCTTCCACATGCTGCTTTTTAATTGTGACCAGGCCATAGATTTCATAGACATTAGGGCTGGAAGGGACCTCAGAAGATCATGAAGTCCAGCCCCCTGCCCCAGGGGCAGAAAGGATCCCAGCAAGATAGGCATCCAAATGTTCCTTCTTCCTGTGGTTGTGGCTCAGATATGGGTAACTTTTTGCTAACCTCCCAATTCCCTTTCAATAAGATACTTTAAAGTGCATTACTGGTGACCATTTCTTCATGTTTTCTGGTATCTATCTCCCTTTATTGAGGCAATATAGATTTATTACTTACACTTCCTCCTTTGGAAATGCAGTTCTGCAACATGAGTGGGTGGAGACATTGAACACCAGTCTGTGTATATTGTGGAAACATAATATGAAGACAAACTCAGTCAAGTTAGTTTCTAATATAGGCAGAGCCATTACATTCTCTCTTGTAATTTTAAAACTGATGGTTTAATGAAAAATACAGGAAATGATTCCACACTACTACTCCATGCAGAATTTTAGAATTCCTCACTTAACACTAGTAATATAAGAAGAAAGTTTGGTTAATTAAATCTCCAGTTTGCATACATCAGGGTAAAGCGTGTTCTTCTTGGGTCCATGCTGCCATGAATTGTGTTTGTTTTTTTTTTAAAGCTGGACATCAGCAATGTCATTTTTATTGTGCAGCTGTGAACTTTAAAAAAAAAAATGCAGAGCATTTTCTGCATAATTGCTTTGTGTAAGCGTCTCTTCAGAAATAACTGAATTTTATTGCAGTTGCTTTACTTCCTTGCAGTTCTTAGAAGGAGCCACAATAGAAGTAGATCAAATTCACACACACATGAGACCATTGCTTATGATGTTGGGAGATTATCGAAGCCTGACATTAAATGTTGTGAACCGTCTGACTTCCGTCACACGCCTTTTTCCAAACTCTTTTAATGACAAATTCTGTGACCAGATGATGGTAAGTCCCATTAATGATTTTTACTATTCTTGATAGGAAAATTTATTTTAACTACATTTGTTTCATCTGACACCCATACAATTCAAGAGTCAAAGAAAGCCAAATTGTGAATTAATGAATAGATTTACATGAGAGGTTTCCATGCTTTACTAATTGTCAATGTTAATTTACATTATGAAATGGTTTGCATGATTAGAATTTGAAAACCATACTATTATTGAACCCGGGGGAGGGGGGTGGGGACCAGGACTTTCATCTGTTGAAGTTAAACTTGGTTATACTCCTGGGACAGATTTCTTCATCTAAACATGGGCTGTCAGGATACATGCTTGTTTTCCTTTTGTAGCTGGATAAATATTGCCTGGGCAGGTTGGTGTATCTTTTGAATGTTAAAATGATAGTGCTGTAATCTTCCTTTTTATATTTGGATTTCATAATGGAAAAGGAAAGCCTTTGTCACTTTTACCATTGGCTTTTGTCCATTAAGATGTGAACAAATAATTTGACCAGGTATGAACCAGTAGTGTATGTATAGGGATGTATGAGGGTATCCCAGCCTCAGCTGCCGATTTAGTGGGGGGCCTCTTTGTGTCTGGGACTTAAATGTTTTTCCATCGGTCCACATACACTTTAATTTCTGTCCCTTGAAAATAAGGTGGAAAAGGACTTGCACCTTGCTTTGAAGATCAACAAATTTGGGTTCTTTTGGATTTAAATGGTGAAACTTGCTCCACAGTTGAGGGTCCATAACAACCCTTTGGTAATCTCAACGGTTGTTGTACCACGTGGGGAATGAATAGGCAATCATTACAGGTTTTCCACTCTCTTTAGAAAAAACTTCTAAGGCCTGCTGCCTTTTTAAAACCTAAATGTTCTTAATGATCTTGAGGTGAATCATATTAGCACCCTGGTTTTGAAATGACAACCATGGATATCTGTTCCATGGTCTGCACTTGGGGGGGGTGGCAGGAATACCGCAGCTTTCAAATCAAGCATAGATTGATTACAACTCTTCTGGCTGTAGTTACTAAGGCATTTTAGAAGCAGTTGAATGTCTTTCAAAACACACCTGGAGCAAACTGTTGGGTTGCAAGTAACAAGCTCACCTCCCCAATCAACAGAGCTAAAATAAATGCAACCAATTTATTTTTTTTTTAGTTTGTTCCTTCAAACTATAAGCAATTTCAGCTTCAGCTTCATCTGGTGTAAATTTTGCTGTGACAGGTATTGTTGCTTTGTTTAAGTGGAACTGTAAAATTAGGGTAACAGTGCTACTGTTTAATTTCTTTACAGCAACACCTGCGTAAGTGGATGGAAGTGGTAGTTATTACACATAAAGGAGGACAGAGGAGTGATGGAAATGTAAGTGAATGGTTCCTTTTATGGAGGAGGGAAAAGCTGAAGTAAATAGTACAAAGCATTGGGAAATGCAGAATTTATTCACTTGTAGATATTACTAAAATTAGTTACACGCTGATGGGCTTTTATGACGAAGCAACATAAAATTATTGAATATTCATGAGAACTTCAGACTTTGTCCAGGAAACTGCTTACCCAGTGTGAGTGACAGCTTATGCTCTAAATCTGCAAAAAGGTTTGGGTGAGCATCCCCTTGCTCATTTTAGGGGACTGCCAGATTAATGTTCTCTCTTCATGAAATGGATTACGAAATAAAATGGTTGCATCATCCCTATTATAATATATTATAGCAGCTCTGAGCTTTTTGGATAGGGCAGGATATTAACCCAATAATAAATAAATAAAACAAAGATCACACCATAATCTCAAACGAGACAATCTTATTAATTATTCAATTTAAGTTTTATAGTCATTTGTTGAATATGTTGGATGTTCATGTCACATTTCGTCACAAAAAATTATATTACATACAACATTTCGGTTTTCATCTTCAGTACGATTTCTGATTTAAAAAAATCCATAGTTAAGCTAGTTCTTTTGTGATAAGTAATAGTGAGATTTTTTTGTGAGCAGTTTTGATCAATTTCTTTCCACATTACAAGTTAAAGAGCTTAAAGACAAAAGAGTACTGTAGTTGTAGGCACTTCTATTAGGGTGAAGATTTGTTGCAGTCCAAGTTAGGAAGGAATTCTCTTTTAGTTTTCAAATTGGGCTGGGTGGCTTTATTTCAGGAAATCAGACTGGTGACTTTCTAACAGTTTTCTCTTACCTTTTCTTGTCCTTTCAAAAAAGAATTTATAATCTAAGTTTGGTTATCATTACTTAAATGGCACTAGATATTTAATACTGAAACTGGTTTTATCTTCATGCTTGCATTAAGATTTAGAAGTGGCTACTGTGCAAGCATGTTGAGTAAATACTGCTATTTTATCAACTGCAGCACTGTACTGTGCAAGAGGCAAGGATTTCTTAGGGTGATAGCTTTTATTAGATAAGAGTTATATTCTTTTATTTATGTATATTCTTTTATTTATATATATATGTGTATGTGTGTGTGTGTGTATATATGTGTATATGTGTGTGTGCGTGTGCATTCTTTTATAAGCATGTAACTAATTCTAGAATATATGCGTTAGAATTCTCTTTACTGTGATGTACCTGGCTCGTTCTGATCAGACCTGTTGAAGAACGCCTTGCATTTGAAAGTTTTGAATAACTCTATCTCAATCATACAGTTGGTTCAAGTAAAGATATCACCCTAAGCAATCCTTCTCTCTCACCTAGTTTCTGGACCATCATAAATACAGCATCACTCTTACAGTACAGTATTATAGCCTTCATAGACTTATTTTTGGGATCCATTTCCCCCCCCCCAATCCAATCTACATAGATACAACTCAAATGTTATTGTGTGGCCTTTCAGTTAGCAGTATGGCATGGCTGCAAGCAGCTCTTTGTCTAGTTGTCCCTAGATGTTAGAGGTTGCACACTTAATTCTTTTGCTTTTAAATGTTTCCTGTCAGAACCATGTTTCTTTGTTACTTGTTTTTTTTAATTTTTTAAAATTCACTCTTCTAAAGATTGTCTTAAAATGGAGGGGTGGAGAAAGCAAAAAAAACCAAACCCTATCTAACCAATTGTTGACTTGCAATGAAAAAATATTTTAAACGATGTGAGTTCTTTGTACTAGGTGAATATATTGTGATTATTTTTGGTTACACATGTGATATAGTCTCAGATAACTATTTCCAAAGGTTTAAAAAAAAAATTAGTCAACTGAAATAAAAGCATTTTGACACAGTGATATTATAACAGTTTACACAACAGATAACATTTATGTAACCATAAAGTGCAATGGGTTTGGTTTTTTTTTTTTAATCTGCTGAGAGAGACTGTGGTGTGGCCACTTAGCTAATTGCCTGTGCTTAACGTTTAATCCTTATTTCTCAGTAGGGGTGGGAGGACTCTGGATGCTCACTGGTTCAAATCAAAAATAGTTTTCTAGACTGGGTCTTTAAGTAAACTGACTGTTAGTAACTAGATTTAGGAGATAATAAACTCAGTGGAGTCCGAGACGAAAAGAACCAGAAACTCATTTATTTCTTAGGGAAAAAATTAAAAGGATAGTTTGAGGACACTATATTACAGTTAAAACAAACGAATAAAACCTTTTCCCCTCATTTAGTGAGTGATGGAAAGGAGAGAACTTAGGATATGTCATTTTTGAACATCCTTATTTTGATCCAGGTTTTGTCGTACAGATCTCAGAGCTAAACTGAATAACTGGCAAGGCACTAACCCATTTACTTCCTGTTGAAACACAATTGCAGAGTTCTCCGAAGCCGCATGTTCTCAACAAAAGAAACTCAAAACCAACCCAAAACATTAAAAGGCATCTTTTTTTTTTTTTTTTTTTTTTTAATTGAGTTTCATTTATATAGTAAGCATTTTCAAGTTTGACCTGAAATCAGAGATTCACAGCACAAACTCCTGCAGGCTACTTATAAGTTACTTTTCAAATTAGGCATGTGTGCAGACAGGCAGACTCCTGGGCCATGTATTGTGTATAGCTGCCTTACCGGAATACTGGATTCCTTACCTACACACACATAAAACGGGCCTTTTATAACCTGCTATCTCCCTGATCACATGCAACTTACTTGTTAAAACAACATTTCTAGTTGGAATGCAACTTTTTATTTATTCTTCCAGTGCTAGTTAGCTAGCTAGCACTATATATAGATATAGATATCTATCTATCTATGTAAATAGATATCTATAGATATCTATCTATCTATCTATATCTATATATAGATATAGATATCTATCTATCTATCTATGTAAATAGATATCTATCTATCTATCTATCTATATCTATATATAGCTAGGACTATATAGCTATTCTTAAACACTAGTCTTCTCTCGCGTTTTCAGAACACGCAAAATGAAATCTTTCCCCTTTGTCAACAATGCTGCTTATGTGAAAAGTTGCATTGAGGAGAGGTGGGAAGTTGGAGTCCATTAGAGGGACTTTTGTAGGTTGCTACAAAGTGCTGAAGGTTTTTGTTGTCTGTGTTGGCCATACTTGTGTGTGTACATATTCCAATATTGTTTCTGCTGTCTCGTTCACCCCGAATATTTTTACTGTGTACAAGATTATGGGACGTTATGTGTAAACGATGTACAAATAGCAAAAAAGATGCTTTTCCTCCCCATCCTCAGGAGAGCATTTCAGAGTGCGGGAGATGTTCGTTGTCTCCATTCTGTCAGTTTGAGGTGAGAACATAACCCTATTCAAGTCAGTTTCTGACTGCAATCTGAAGAAGAGCATATACTTTTTTTTTTACATTTTTGTGTTTTCTTTTTGTTTTTTTTTTTCATGCTGTAATTTTTGTTTTGGTTCAGCCTGCCGTGGAAGGGGTAGAGGTGAGCCATTCAGTGGAGGCACCAGGAGGTTCTTTGTTGTTGTGTTTGGTTTTTTGCTGTGACTTGTTAGTTGTATTGTTCTGTAACGGGCAGAGTGCATTGTGCCTTTGAGTGCAGTGCTGTGAATTGTCCTATGTTTGTCTGTGGCGGAGTTGTTTAAGTAACCTTGCTGTGAAGGATGTTAAGCATGTTTGTACTAGGAAGCTTGGAGCAGGATTTTAAGTGTTTTTTTTTCCAAAGGAACTAATATTTCAGTGACTCTTATTGGGCCCCAGTCCTGCAATCTGATCTTCCCAAGTGGCCACGGGAGGCTTGTCTGTGCAGATCGGATCACAG
This sequence comes from Alligator sinensis, assembly GCF_000455745.1. Classification (NCBI taxonomy): domain Eukaryota; kingdom Metazoa; phylum Chordata; order Crocodylia; family Alligatoridae; genus Alligator; species Alligator sinensis. The sequence goes on from NW_005842506.1 coordinate 911,344, forward strand.
GACTGGGGATGAAAGCTTTGCATTTAAATTCAGTTTAGGAAACACAGACCATCAGATAGTATCCCACTATAGATATGGTGCATAGTGCAGGTTAGACATTGACTTTTATTCAGTGATTTAAAAAAAACAAAAAATTCCAATTTGATAGAATATATACTTCGTTGCCCTAGGAAAATAAATTTTAATTTATACAGTTAAAAAAAGGTAAAATTGCTCATATATTGGGAGTGAATATTTGATGGGGAGCACAGCTGAATTATACAACGTGCAATGACTATTGCTGGGAGGGAGATGTCCATCTAATCTACTGTTATGGGATGCATTTGGAAAATTAGTTTTGAGGAGAATGTTTGGATTTCAAAGTTTGAGCCACTCGGCATTGTGCAGCTGTGGACACTCATAACTTCTGCCATCACCATTATCATTAACACAGCCTAGTGTTTAACACAGAAACATCCCTACTAAAACATTTATGTTGAAATGGGGGTGGATATTCCCCAGAACAGATTTTTTTTTCATGTGTTGGGGTAAGTAGTTGCTGTTTATATGTTAACTCTGCTTTTGTTTGCCAGTTATGCTAATATTTATAGAGAGAAAAGTAGTTTTTGGTAGGATCTGTAGTAATATGTTCATATCATTAGGTAGCAAATGTTAGTTTACTCTGATTCTATTTTTCTTTATCTGTAGGAAATGAAGATTTGTTCAGCGATCATTAACTTATTTCATCTAATCCCGGCCGCTCCTCAGACTTTGGTAAAACCTTTGCTGGAAGTTGTGATGAAAACGGAACGGGCTATGCTGATTGAGGTAAATGGCATTTAATTATGCTAATAGTTTCAGTTATTGCTTTACAGTAAGTTCATTGTACATGTGTCTTGAATTGTTCCAGCCACCCCGTAGGATTGTTTACTATACAATATTGATTTTTGAAAATTATTTATTTATTTTTAAAAGGTGCACTACATTGTTTGTAAGTGCTAACAAATTCTTGGGATGGGCATCCTAAATACTTTACTTCGGTGTAAGTTCTACAATAAGTGTTAATTTTTACTAGGTATTGGAAGACAAATGGACAAATTGAATAAAGAAACATATTTTAATGGAAACTTTATTTTAATCTCTCAGGCTGGTAGTCCATTCAGGGAACCACTGATAAAATTTCTGACACGTCATCCATCCCAAACTGTTGAGCTGTTTATGATGGAAGCAACTTTAAATGATCCACAGTGGAGCAGGATGTTCATGGTAACTTTTGCAGAGGAATGTCACCTTTTAAGTGTAACAAGTCAGAAATTATTGATATGGCACTTAACCATATATTGTTTCCCTTTCCTTTCCATATGATCACCTCTTCTTGTATCAGTTTAATCTATTCATTAATGTAGTCGTTTAGCTTTCAGGGCTGTTGATTTGGTACTCTTTATGACCGTTAAGTCAATCCACAAAATTTGGTATTACTGGAGTCATATAGAGAGGTGTGTATAGAGCTGCAGAGAGAAGATATGCTTTAGCATTTTTTTTAAATGCACTTCTAAAATGATTTTTTTTAAACCCTTTTTCTAGAGTTTTCTAAAACACAAAGATGCAAAACCTTTAAGAGATGTCCTGGCAAGTAATCCAAACCGATTTATCACTCTCTTGTTACCTGGTGGTACCCAAGCAGCTGTTAGACCTGGCTCTCCAAGTACTACCACAATGCGTCTTGATCTTCAGTTTCAGGCTATTAAGGTATTGATTTGTTTTTCAAATACCTTGCGTGGTTCAGGGGTGGGCAAAATATGACCTGCAGGCCAGATCCGGCCCGCCAGGGATTTCATCTGGCCCATGGGTGCCTATTAATTAATTGTACCCCTCTCAGCCCACAAACTTCACTCCCAACTTCGTGTATGGGAGGGTCCTGGCCCCAGCCCTGGCCAGCATGCACAGCTTCCAGGTGGGGCTGCTGCTGCCACTGCTGCAGCCACCAGGAGACTTGCTCAGTTTCCCCAGTGTCCAGCAGGTCCTCCTTGTGTCCCTGCTGCAGTGCTTGTCCCGGGCATTAGGTAGGGAAGCTGCAGCAGGGTGGGAACCCAGAGCGTGGGGCTGGGGTTGGTGGGAGTGCGGAGCTTGGGGCTCTCACCCAGTGGGGTGGGAAGAACGTGGAGCCCTGGATGGCCCGGTCCATCACACGCGGCTTTCCATTGCTCATATGAAGCTCCTGGGGCATGCGTGTCACTGGGGGGGGAAGCCCTGCGCAATGGAGCTGGCTTCCTTCCCCTCTCCCAGGACTCTGTGGGAAGTGGCAGGGAGCCCTGCTTTCTGGTGGAGTCCTGGAAGCTGAGCTGGTCCAGGCCGCCAGCTCCGTCACACGGGGCTCCCCCTGGTGGCGTGCAAGTCCTGGGAGCTGCATGTGAGATGTG
>NW_005842506.1:913752-928533 GCF_000455745.1 Alligator sinensis
GCCGGCTGACTTGTCTCTGCTTCTTGCCGCCACATGCAGCTCCAGGAACTGGCTGGAACTGTGTGCTACTGGGCAGCTGCACCTGCGCAGGCCATGAGTACCCTGAGGGCCTGCTACATTTTTTTAGCCCCTCTCCCCCCCAGGAGTACTTTCAAGGGCAAGGGAAGGAGCTTTTGGTGGCAAAGGTCAGGGGTTAGGGACAGGGTTTCCAGTAGGGTGGCCATCATAGAGGTCATTCTATTTTTCTGCTACTGTCTTCTATTAATACGAAACCCAGTGCCATTATGTCCTCTATTTTTCTCTTGAAGAGAAAAATAGAGCACATACAGGTGCCTGGTTTTTGTATCAATAGAAAACAGAGGACACCCGAACTGTCCTCTGTGATGGTCACCCTAGTTTCCAGTCCCAAGGTGGCGACCAGAGGGCAAGGCACCTATCAATATGCAGGGCCACTGTTATGGCCCTTGAGAGCTCACCAAAACTCATTAAGCGGCCCCTTCAGCTGAAATAATTGCCTACTCTGGCATAGTTCAAATCTGTGTTGAAGGATGTTGGTTATACATGCAAAGAAGCATGCATTCACTTGTTCTTTAATGTTTTTTAGCTCCAATAAAAGTAAAGCTTAAAAATATAAACCATTTCTGTCCATATTTGTTAGCATTATCTTAGGAAATGACAAGGAAGAAAATGTCAAATTAACTGCCTTTTATTTTATTTTTTTAAGGCATGTAAAATGCAGGCAATAACCTGGCAGGAAAAGAGGATTATTTTTTTTTTTAAAGTCTAGATGGATGAATTGACTTTTCTGCTTTTGATTTATTAGCATGATACTGCCAGAGCTGAAGAGGGATGTTTAAAATAAATATTACTGGAGCTGGAAACAAAAGAAAAATTAATGCATGTGAGAATTTTTCCATGGACTTTGAGTTCTGTAGAATCTTGGTTGGTCCAAACCAAGCGTCTTCCTTTGCATCAGGATTGCTGCTATCTACTTTACATTTGTTGTTTGTATGTTTTGTCTTGTTTGTGTTTTGACAGATCATAAGTATTATAGTTAAAAATGACGAGTGTTGGTTAGCAAATCAGCACTCCTTAGTGAATCAGCTAAAACGTGTGTGGGTAAGCGAAGCTTTTCAAGAGAGACATCGTAAGGAGAACATGGCTGCAACAAACTGGAAAGAACCTAAACTGCTGGCATACTGCTTATTGAATTATTGCAAGTAGGTGGAACTAACATTTTATTCTTAATTGATCAATTTGATGGTTTCCACATTTGTTAATACCTTTTACTTCATGTTCAAAATAAAACTACAGGGTAATGCTTTGTGGCATATGAGGTTGTAAAGTATGAATATAAAATACTATAATGCTGCCTTCAGCACTAAAACCACATGTTCCACCTACAGTGTTCTTCTGACTGAATATCTAAACCAAAAGTGAATCCTTCATCAGTCTGACAGAATAACTGGTAGAAGTTTCTTACAAAAAGCTTTTAATTTATGTTTGTTCTTACAGAAGGAATTATGGTGATATAGAATTGCTCTTCCAGCTGCTTCGGGCTTTTACAGGTCGTTTTCTCTGCAATATGACATTCTTAAAGGAGTACATGGAAGACGAGATCCCCAAAAACTACAGTATTGCTCAGAAAAGAGCTCTTTTTTTCCGGTTTGTAGACTTCAGTGACCCAAACTTTGGAGATGAGCTCAAAGCCAAGGTAAGTAAAGCCATTAAATTAAAGTGGTCTGGTATTTAGGTTTAATTTTCTTTCTGGGAACCAGGGCAAAAAAACTTGCTTACTTAAATGTCAATGAGTTCAATAATTGGTAGAGCCATTTATGTGAAAATACCAAACAAGGAAGAGTAATAATAGGTAGAGTCAGCAATTCATCTTGCTTTCAACACTGAATATTTCTTAGTCTCTCTTCTTTAGGTGACAGACTTTCTTGTCTTTTGGGGGTGGGGTGCAGGGAATAAATTCACATACATCTGCCTTAAATCTTTTATCTGCAGCCTCTGTAACTATAAGAACTGGAGAACTTTGAGAGTCTGTAACTGCACTATATTGCTTGTCACTAGTTGGAAATAAACTCAGATTTTAACATTATTAATTTAGCCTCCTGCATTATAGGTGCTGCAGCATATCCTGAATCCTGCTTTCTTGTACAGTTTTGAAAAGGCAGAAGGAGAACAGCTTTTGGGACCACCCAACCCAGAAGGAGACAATCCAGAAAGTATCACCAGTGTTTTTATAACAAAGGTATCATGCCTTGTTTGCAGTAAAGCATTTGAAAGTAAAAATTGATGTATTGTACCCCATGTGACCAATAGCATGTCTATCCTTATTTGAATTATCATTGCTATTTCAATCTAGGGCCTTGTACAAGTATAAATGATCAATTATTTTGAATTGCATAATGGTCCCAGAGGGAAATGCAGCAGGAGCTTGAATGAGTCTAGCAAAACTTAATTTACGGGCGATGTTAGTGGGATCTGAACATGTAACTTCAGAAATAAGATTCATTATTGTAATCTGCTCCATCACCTACTTTGAGCAGAGGTTTTACAGAGACATTGAAATTCAATCATGGGACTTGCATGTGCTTAGTAGTAGTCAGCAAATATAAAATGGGGATTGATGAAGGTGAGCATTTTAGGGCTGGATCTTCAGAAGTGGTCAGTTTCCTCTCCCATTTTTTAAATGACTTATGTCATTAACTTCCTTTGTGGGAGGTGAGCTTGTATGAAAGTCTGACCCGATTGTTGGTGCTGTCCAGTCTAGGAAACATAACTATAAATAGACATGTGCTGTGTAAGTGAAGGTAATTTGCCCAAGAGATTAAAAGCTGGATAGGTGTTACATGGACATGAGCACTTTTTAGCAAAATGGGCTAATAGGTGGTGACAAATTACTAAAATTTATCTGGATTGTGCAGAAATAAACTAATGTCAGGAACGTGTTTTCTCATGGGCTTTGACCTGTGCATGGTTTTTACAGCTAATACATGTAGGACTTATGGCAATATTTCACTGTTTTTTTTTTTTTTTTTTTTTTTTCTTCCTCCTCTTTCCCCACCTTCATGTTCCTGGGATTAGGTACTTGACCCAGAAAAGCAGGCAGACATGCTGGACTCGCTCAGAATTTATCTCCTGCAATTTGCTACACTTCTTGTTGAACACGCCCCACATCACATTCATGACAATAATAAGAACCGCAACAGCAAGCTACGGCGCCTGATGACCTTTGCCTGGCCCTGTCTTCTGTCTAAGGCATGTGTGGACCCAGCGTGCAAATACAGTGGGCATTTGCTCTTGGCACACATCATAGCAAAATTTGCAATACATAAGAAGATAGTGCTGCAGGTATTTTCTACATATTTGCATTTAAAAAAATTAAAGTTATGCCGATAACTACTTATCGTGTGTGTGTGTGCTTTTTGGTCCTTTATTTTATAATCCTGCATCTGTAATGGAGGGTAGAACTGTACAGAAGTAATAACTAAAACCCCAAATACAGAAAAACTCAGTCAGGGCATAAGTGCCAAAGGAGTAGTCGGGTAAGATCCTGCCTTGAGCAGGGGGTGGACTAAATGACCTTGTGGGTCCCTTCCAGTCCTACTTCCCTATGATCCTAAAACCAACACCACCTGGGTGGTGTTTATACAAAGAGAGGGACCCACAGTAGACTGTGTTGAGAGGAGTTTGTGAGGTAGGACAGTCACCTGCTGGCCCTAGGAAGTGAGAGCCTTTTGCAGAAGCGTTCCTGGTGCTAGAGGCAATACAGATCAGAGAATAAAAACATCTTAGTTTTAGAGGAGTAACTTTCAGGGGCAGAAGTTAATTGAGTGGTGTCATGGAGCCAGTTGAAGGCAATTCAAGATTTGTGCTTGTAGATGGCACAGTCAAACAGCATAGCGATGTGGAAATAGAGATTGGGCACTAAAAAACCACCAGATTAAATGGAAAGGTTTCCTAAAGTGAAGAGTTAGCAACTTTATTTCAAGGAACAGAGTTTGAGACAGGCAGGGATAAAGGTCAAGGGACTCTTAGGAGAGAGAATATAGTAAAATTTAGCATTGGTCATTAAGATAGAAGAGCAGCAGGGAGAGAAGAGATTGTTCTAATCCCTACAAGTGAAACTAATTGCTATATAAATACCTGTCCAAGTTAAGTCTTAAAAAGTACTGTGTTGTTTACACTGGACTTTTTGTTAAAATGTAGTTTATTTCTTTTAATTGCTTTATTTTTGGCAAATTTGTTCAGTTTTCTAAAAAGATTTGTTTTCCTTTAAGGTTTTTCATAGTCTCTTAAAAGCTCATGCAATGGAGGCTCGAGCTATTGTCAGACAGGCAATGGCTATTCTAACTCCAGCAGTGCCTGCCCGGATGGAAGATGGACATCAGATGCTGACTCACTGGACACGAAAAATCATTGTAGAAGAGGGTCATACAGTTCCACAGTTAGTCCATATTTTGCATTTAATAGTGCAGCATTTTAAGGTACGTATACACTTACCAGCTGAAGAATTGAGCTTAACTCATAAGAGTTTACAAGAGTGAATAAAAACGAGTGAGATCCAAATTTATATAGGCGAGAATCACTTTCTAAAGGCATCTGAATTCTATGTATGTGTATGAACTTACAGCTATTTAAAGCTGGAACAAGTACAGAAATATTACCTGTACAAGTTTGAAATGCCACTATGCTATCTTGTTGTTTATTTACATTGCTTTGTCCTGCTTTCTGCTCAGGCATCTTCTGGAATTGCCTTCTTTATTAGTCAAAGCCTCCTTGGCAAATACTTTCCAGTTTAAGAAAAAAAATCTCCCCCTAAAGATCAAATTGGCATTTCAGGCATTTGTAACTTGAGCAAAAGGTTGGCCAAATAAACTTTAAGAACTAGCTTGTACAGGATAGAAAATGTGTAAATGGGAAGCCAACTGAAGAGTTAGTAAAACAGTTGAATGCAAGCACTGAGAATGAAGTTTGGAGTGATTTTGTTCCAATGTGGAACACTTGATAGATAGTCCTGTTAGCCTGGATTGCCTATGGGTCAGGGTCAGTGAATTGTTATTTCTCAAAATTGAAATGCTTGAATTAGCCTTTGAGAGGTGTTCGGTGAACGTTTTAAACTGAAAGAACATGCTTCGTCATTCTGTTTACTAGGACTTGGTTAAAATACTGTCTTTCTCTGCTATAATTTCCTTAAGCTGCTACTGTAATTGATGGTTGCAAAAATGTAAAACTCTATAAATTTATCACTTTGTTAGTTTCTCAAATAATAGGCTAAAAATGGAATAGTAGAGCTAAGATAATAATCTGTAGACCACAGTGTACTGCATGATCATAATAAGAATTGAGGACTCTTTCAATAAGCATTATTGTAGCTTTTAAAAATTCTCCACTACTAGAGCTGCTCTGAGCCTTTTGGATAGGGTGGGATGTAAGTCAAATAAATACTTCCCTTTTCTTCCAGTGAAACCCTTTGAGAATGGTTTTGCTTATTTGATACCATGTAACCTATAGGACTGATTTATATTCTGACATGATGATATTATATATTGAGCCAACTAGGAAATGCCCTAAGAACTTCACACTTGGGAAGTTTTTTACAAACATGTATTTTTGTGCTGAATTTCAGCACCTCCCTTATTTTCACTTTAACTTGGCAATTTACCTCTTTAAAAATAACAGAATGCCTACATGGACAGGGTTCTTTGGGTAAATCTGATATCTTTTATTAGACCAACTCAAATAGTTGAAAATTCTTCTTTTCAAGCTTTTGGGTATAAATATCCTTTGTCAGGCTGAGGAAGCATCTGCAGTTGGTCTGTGCTCTCCCTGTGTTCTTCCCCCACCTCCAAGAACTTGAACACTTGACCTCTGGAAATCAGATCCTTTTAAAGTCTCTGTAGCCAAACTCACTACTTGGTATGAAAATCTTGGTCAAAAATTCTTTTCAAGTACCAGTTTCTTTTCTCGGTTACAAAATGCTGAGCATCATACAGATTTGGCAGCTATTTTTATCATCATAGCTTCTTCCTTGCAAGGTTTATAGCTAGTTTATGTATAACATAATTTTGAAACCATTTCCATAGGTTTATTACCCGGTGAGACATCATTTGGTACAGCATATGGTTAGTGCCATGCAGAGGTTGGGCTTTACTCCCAGCGTTACCATTGAACAAAGAAAATTGGCTGTGGACCTTGCTGAAGTTGTTATCAAGTGGGAATTGCAGAGAATTAAAGATCAGCAGGTAGGAGGGCTAACCTTTTTTGTGAACATATAGACCTCTCGCCATATTCACAAATATATATATATTTTTTAATGTGAATGTTACTGATATTTCAGCCAGACTCAGATATGGATTCAAGCGGAGCTGGAGAAGGAGCAAGTTCTGCCTCCTCTGCTGTTAAGAGAGGGCTGTCTGTTGATTCTAGCCAGGAAGTGAAGAGGTTCAGGACCGCTACTGGGGCAATAAGTGCGGTAAGAAATATAGAGTTTCTTTTTCATTTTATAACCTTTTGTCTGGGGCCTTACAGTTGTTAAGCAATATCTGTTTTTACTTTGCTGCATAATTTTATAGACCTCTATTAACCTAATATCTATTCATGTTTGAATTGCAGACAGCTCTTTAAATTTGATTTTTGTATACTGTTGTCTCCTTATTTTCTTTTTTTTTTTATAAACTTGTTTATACAGGTATTTGGACGTAGTCAGTCCCTGCCAGGAGCCGATGCACTTCTTTCCAAGCCAATTGACAAGCAGCATACAGATACAGTGGTCAACTTCTTGATTAGAATTGCTTGCCAGGTACTCCGTAGGTCTAAAATGCATGTATCAGTGCATCATTGCAAACAGTACAGGAAATGTTTTTCATAGTAGTGTTTTCCCTCTAGTATAAACATATATGTTAACAATATTACAAATTTTGAAATTAATAAGAATGTTGCATTACATTCTTATACTAATTATTAACATTTCTGGAAATTGGGCTAGAAGTGCCTCGGGGCATCCAAAAATCATTGGCCACTTTTTTTTAAATGTTAGTCTGGAACCTTTGCTGGGGCTTCCTTGAATTTTTATTTAAAAGCTCCCATTTTGTTAAACAGGCATTGGATAAGTCTCTTGGTGAAAACAACATTGTGCAAACTTGTAGTGTCTTTTTTTGGTTTTGTTAAATGACTGTCTCATCTTTGTAACTGTACTCAGAGACATCTTTGTAGTTGGCAAACAAATTCAGTTCTAAAGATCTCTTCAGAAAGTGACTTTATTTCTGAGGTATATTAAAAACGTGTTTCAGTAACAACAGCTTTTAGTTAGGGCTCTGAGAAGCGGGCTCTATTTGATTCAGATTCAGCCTGAATCAGGGACAGTGACTCGACCTGTTTATTTGGATCACTGTCCCTGATTCGATTTGGCCGAATCCGAATCTAAAGATTTGATGCTGATTCGGTGAATAAGCGATTCTGTCACAGGCACAGCTTTAAAAGTTTTTTTTTCTGCGTACCTTGAGGTAGCAGGCATGGCTTGTGATTGCTGTGGTGCTAGGGATCGTGGACCGTCCCACAGAAGCATGGGGGGTGCTCTCCAGCATGCTTGGCAGCAAACCTGGAAGTGGGCCCCCCCCACCCCTCGTGGTTTGGTGATCGGCCTTGGGGGAAACCTGCCCTGTGTACTACCTGGCAGATCAGGAAGTGGATTGGAAGTGCTTTTGGTCCACTTCTGGGTTTGCTGCCGAGTGCTATGTAGAAAAAACATTTAAAGCTGTATCTATGTCTGAATTGCCAAATCTATCCAAATCTCTCCAAATTAATTAGAGGGTTCCGAATTGAATCAGAGGACCCCTTAATCTCTCTGAATCGATTCGGATTTGGAGATTCGGCCACCAAATCAGGCCGAATCTTCTCTGAATCAAATCGGACTGAAGCTTCTCACAGCCCTCCATTTAGTTCTTATTTTTCATTTCTAATCCATGACACTTGCATCTGTTTGAGTAATCCACCAGATCATTGTTCTTTCATATTTATTCCTTATTTGTGGTGATTTCTTAGCTAATTTCTGCAAATAATTCTTTGCCTGGTGATGGGTTCAAAGAGTCTCTTGCAAGCTTTGAGAATTTGAACGTTAATTTGAGGAGTATTGACTACTCTTCAAGATTATATGTTATTTGATTAACATCAACTATTAAAATCTAGTTTAGAGGCAAATATCTTCAGTTATACTTTTGAAACTGTTTTTCTGCATATTATCCAATGTTTGTTATTTCATCATCTGTTCCAGCCCCTTCATTAACAGTCTGAAATAGTCTTGAAAAGGAAAAGCACAAGTGACAAAAGCTCTCATTTGAAGTACATGCATTTATTTTAATGTAAATGTTTAGAAATTAGATGCGTTGACAAGAGCTGGGATACATTTTGAAAGTATTTTATAATAATTTTTTCTTTGGATTTTTAAGTGTATTTACTTTTCTTAGTACTATGTTTACATGCTTTAGCTACTAGATTTGCCAACAAGAACATTTTAAGCAAGTATTGAAGAGTATATAGAGAGCATAATTTAGGTTCACAAAACAGGTATACCTAATTAAAGCTGACCTCCTCCAGTCGGGGAACCAAAGCATATTGTGTTTAAACTAGCTTCAAAACCCCTTTGAGCGACAATAATAGCAATGAATTTCTCCCATACAACTTTTAGCGTAAGGATTATTTCTCAGTTATATGCAAAGCACCATTTTCAAAAAAACAGTTGCCCCCTCACCCCGCCAACATGACTTTGGCACTTAACTGAGTTTTGTGGCAACTAAGAATCCTAAGTGCATAAGTCAGTTCTGACTGGAATTTGGAGTAGAAATAGGTGTTACCATATGAATCAGATCACCTGTGTGAGGATGTGTCCTGGCACAGTTGGTCCACTTCATTGGGTGAAATACATGTTGCCTGTTGCCCTACCCATTGATTTTGTGGGACAATGGGTTATGTATTTTCTTGGTGCTTTAGGGGCCTGGTCCTGTGCACCCTGGGAATTCCTGGGCAATATTGAGCCCTGGGAGCACCTATCTGGCTTTTCCCATTTGATGAGATGCAGCCCTAGGATATCAAGGCATGCCTTGGTCAGCGGGGAAACCTGAGCAGGCTGGAGAGTGCAGGCAACTCTGGGCTGCTTGTGTTCTGCTGCCATGAAGCAAATGGATGTTCACCACAATAAAGCAGAATGAATTGTTACTATCTTTTGTCGCAACCACGTTGTGGTGCGACAAAAGTTATAGACCTCTATTTGCATTCACTTTGTGCCTCTGCAAAAGACTTTAATGGTGGCACAAAGAATGTGAAGCTTGATGTCCATTTCCACCTTTTAGATTCATAAAATACTTTAAAATGCTTTTGTAAATTTTACTAACGGAATCATTTTACATTTGAATAGGCTAAAGAACAATAAACTATGCATAGACAATGTGCAAACTGAAAAGATTGAATTATTCACATTATTTACTGTGAAATCTTTTGTTGAGCTTTATCGTTAGTTTATATTTAAAATATTTTTAACCTGTTATCCCTTTGATAAATCTTCCAGTAATTGGTTAACAGCTTAAAAATCAGCTTTCATGTAAATATAGTACCATGCAACTGTGGTGATGCAATTACTTCAGTTGAGCCTTTCCAGAAATGAGGAATGATATAATTACATATGATGTTTAATAAATTAATAACCCAGGTACAAATAGATATGATTCTTGGATTTTGATCATTTGCTAGGTAAATGACAACTCAAACACTGCTGGATCTGCTGGAGAGCTGCTCTCTCGACGTTGTGTTAACCTCCTGAAGACAGCGTTGCGACCAGACATGTGGCCAAAATCAGAACTCAAACTGCAGTGGTTTGATAAGCTGTTAATGACTGTGGTATGTTACATTCTAGCTTTGTATAGCTTTAAGGTTCAGTAAAATGAGATAATTGAATTCTTCCCTTGTAATAAAGCATTGAAGGTGTCTTCAGCATTTTACCTTCTCTTAATTAGCTTGTATCACAAGTATTCATTCATTTTACTTACAGTATGCAAATTGTAGTTCTAAATTACATGTTTCTGTAGTGACATAATGTAGCTATAGAGAATTTGAAATAAAGCGTGAGTCCATTTTAATCATCTCTTCAGTTTACTCATTACTTGGAAAATCCAGAACTAATGGAATTTAATTTACAGTTTTTGATTAATTATTCTTGTCTTTGCATTTGACTTTTACCCAAATTCTCACGTCAGCAGTTGAGATAGTAAGTGCACGTTAGTCATTATCTAAATATTAATTACTATTAGTACCAAATATTTTTTATGTTGAATGTTTATAATGTTGCTAGTATTCAGTACTAGTGTAATTGTAACTTGTTCTCAGAGACACTCATTGTTGCAGTATATAATGCAAATATTGCATGTGAAATTGCCAGAAATAAATTAGGGAAACCAGACTCTGAAAGTCTGTTTGTACTCTGCCAAGATCTGTTCATTTGGCTAAATTCTCTGAAGATTCCATAGCAGGAGCTGAGCGTGACTTTCTGCATGTGCTTCTCTTGGCTTCTGGGGCTGATGTGACCCAGAACTGAGTGGAGAGATTGTGCTCCTTTGTTGTTCTTATTTATTCTGCTGACGTCCAGGCAACAGGTAAAAAGAACAGTAGTTGCCTGACTGCGAGTGAAAGCCAAGCCAGTGAGGCCTGGTAAATAGGACTGGGAAGAAGACAGATGAAGAACCTGAAGAGGGGGAGAGCGGGGAGTTGGAGGGAAGCTAGGAAAGGAATTGAAGAGGGGCAGGGAGGAGACACACCTGCATGTGTTTATAGAAGCCAGGAACAGAAGCAACTTTTAGTTTGGAGTACGTCTCATAAAGTGGACAGGAATATAGTCCATTTTAATTTTCTCATTTCCTTTGTTATGAACAAATGGCTGTGAAAGCCAGCTAATAAAATATAGGCCTCCCCTTTTGCTAGTGACTAACCCATGTGGAGGATGACTAATATACTACTTCCATCATTTACTTTGTTAGCTTAAATAATAGAGAATTGTTGTAGATCTAAATTTGAACTAGACCTGTAAAGAGAACCAAGTTAGCTGCAGCAGATGCTACAATCAGAACAAAGGATTGGAAATGAGGGATTTGTTTTAGGAAAGAAATTGTTGAAAAACTCCAAGCTACCTAGATGGCATGCCAGCCAAGGAAAGTATTCCTGGAGCTAAGCCTTCTGTTAGTGGAGAAGTCTGCAGAGCCCTGACATCAGAGCTAGCCAACCAAGACAGCCTTACATGTGGGATTTGGTTTTTGAAACCTTAATCTTTTCCTAGACTTGTTTTTGTTTTTGTGCGTAGTTTGTGTGTAATAAACAACTCACATACGTGCCTGTAAAATTTGTGTGGCTACCGGCAGGTGGTTATATGATCATATGATTGAGACTTAAGGAATTATTTCTGATCCCCAAAATTCTGCTTTCTGCCATGCTACATGTGCATGGCAGGATGCACAGTTTCTGGGATTGGGCATCAAATTCTTCAGATCCCAGTCATGCCACTGAGGTTGGGAGCTGCCTGATCCCTAGCTGGCTGCATTGTGGCATTGGCTGTAGCATGGAACTTTTAGTGTGCATGTGGAGTTGACGCTTTCCCTTTTCACAGGGAGACAGGGACATGTAAAGCCCCGTACTGCAGGACAGGGGACTGCCCCAGGTCTTAAATTGACCAGGACCCAGGGCTGTCTTCATGACAAAGGGTTCCCGCCCTGCTTGATCCCTGGTATTTGACATGGGCCAGCCGTGTCCCAGACCTTGAGGCTTCCTGCTGCTGATGATCAGCTGATAGTTGGTATTTGCAACCCGGGGTCCAGGACAAGTGCCATGGTTCAATTTGAATGCAAATCAGCCTCATTCAAAGATACTCTGCATTAAATGTGGAATGTCTTTATGGCTGGTCTGTTATTTTATCCCATCATAACTTCCCTGAACATGTGGTAAGCTACAGTTTAGCGTGCAATTAAGATGACAGTTGCACGGTAAAGGTAATATCTGCCAGGGACCTGTGTACACATGTGCAGTTTGACACTTCAGTGTCTTAATGAATGGGAATGAAATAGTGTGTTTCAGCTCTGTACTTAATTTAATGTGGGTTGTAATTTACTTGTTGGATGACCTGGTTTTTTCTGTATTTTGTTTTGCAGAGGCTTGTGTAAGTTGAGATTATTTAGTTTGAGTGGTTGTTAATGTTCTCACTGCGTATATGATTATAATTTTAAAGCTTGAACACTAGCATTGTGTACTTAAGTGAAGTGTGTAATGTAATGTATGGCATAATGACATGTAATGTGTTATTGGCATACCACAAACTAGGTTACAGAGCATGGCATGTGAAGGCATTTTGCTTGCCATGCGTGCCTTGAGGTGGACAGCAGGGAAGGGGCTGAAGCTGTGCTGCCACAACAAAGATCGGGGCCATTGCAGTTCCCCTGCCGTCTGCCCCTGGCACACCAACATCTTATGAGTCAAGGTTGCGGGTGTTCTTGGCAAAGGCATTGCTGACCCCTGGTTTAAAAAACAGCTGGCACTTAAGTGAATTTGTACTTGTTTTCTTCAAATAACTGTACAACTTAACTAGTGGGAATTCCCATTTAATTCAGCATTCAGTTTTATTTTCCACACAGCATGAAACAGGCAGAATTGCTTAGCAATAATTCAACACGCAAGTCACTTGCATCGTACAAAAGAAACACCGTAACATGCTCAGCCCTGTGTAAGGATTATTTCCCACCCCCTTTAGTTGATTTTAGTAATTCCAGTGCCAATATATTTACTGACTACAGGATTTGCCAGAAGTCAAAGGCTGAGCAGAAACAAGAGGTTCCCTGATCTATCTAAAAGAAACATAAGAAAGAGAGACTTGTATTGGGGACTTCTCTATAGGAGGCAAGGAAGGAGCCAGCACGTAATATTCAGGGAACTGCTCCTGAGGGCTAAGCACCTACGTTTCAGATAAATATAAGAATTTAGAGGAACAATGGTGGTGACAATAAAGTCGCTTTCTTGAACAGTTCTTAGAGGATCAAACCATTCAAGGTGTCTAGTCTTTTAACTGCTTTTTCAACTCCTTTAAGCTCTAGAGAAGGAATTTTCTAATTTGCTATCCTTTGCAAATTTTTCTACTTTCTCATTGTTATCTTGTTTCTAGTATACAATTGGCTGATTGGGCTGTAAGTTAAGATGGCAAACCCCCTACCCCGAGAGGGTAGATTCATTTGGTACTTATCCCTTAGACCTGTAAGGTGCCTAGGGTAGAATACTGTAAACCACAAAACGTCTAGTCTGCTAAGGCCCTAGGTCATGACTGGCATCACGGTGCTACAGTAAAGTATAGTATGTGGGTAATGTTTTATCTCCTCCTTTCTAGTAGACCAAATCATACAGCCTAATTTATTAAAAGGGTGATGATGATTATCTTGTTTAATGAGTGGGCTTGCAGAATTTTTATTTGCTAGGATTTTTTAATTTAAAGTGTTCCTTTTCTCAGTTGAAAGTTCTCAAATTGCTAATAAGCCCTATTCTTAGGCCCATCAGAAAATTATGGCATTCTCTTCACCACCTGCCTTAAAAGCAGGTAGGTAGCTCAATATCCTCACTAGTTTCTGCCTAGTCCAGAGAGAGGGCCATTTTTCTCTGCTGCTTCGCAACCCCTATAATGTTGAAATCTGGGGGGAAGAAAACAGATTTTGGGTACACTAAAATCTGGATAATCTCATTCCAAGGAAATTAGCAGTGATCCAGGACTGACTCATCAATAATTAGACATTAAAAATGTCCTGAGAATTTTGCATGCTGTATTGAGATGCAGCAAAAAAATGAGTTTGGACAGTGTTGTAAAGAAAAAAGTGTGTTACAAAATTGAGTGCAAGTTGTATGCATTCTTGCTCATTATGTGAGAAATATATGGTCCTACAGATGAATGTATAATATGCAGTTTCTTACTGGAAAAATTCAGAGTGCTTGCTGTGTAAGAATTGCATGATTATGGTGAAGGAAAATAATAATCTATAGATTTTTGCTTTGCCCTCTTCTGCACTCACTGCCTAAATAGAAGATAATTCCACAGCATTGAAATGGTTGATTGTCTTGTTGAGCCAAGAAAAGCTAAACGCATCCAGTGCTTTGCTGGCATCATCTGGCTAGACAGAGGCTTTTGCGGGTGGAGGTGGTCAGAGCGCTAATGATCAGGAGCAGATGCCATTGTGATTTAGGATGCATGTACATTTGGAAATGACTAACTGTAGGTAATGAATTAACCAAAGTGTTTTCTGGACAAATTGGTAGGACTTTGAGGTGTAGCTATGAGGCTACAGTGATAAGTTTCTCAGTAAGTAACACTATACAAGTAAATATTTATAACGTCACATAATTTGTAGCTTTAGTATAGGTAGCTGCTATAAGAAAACTGAAATTTTCTAACTTGAAAGCCTGAGTCATGTTGTAGTTTTTGGATAGGTTTGCTACTAACTAACATACCTGCCCTAATGCTTTTTTTTTCATTGTGTTTCATTCTGTATGTTCTTTTAGGAACAGCCCAATCAGGCTAACTTTGCCAACATTTGCACTGGGTTAGAGGTCCTAAGTTTCCTGCTAACTGTGCTGCAGCCACCAGCTGTCCTCAGTAGCTTCAAACCCCTGCAGCGAGGGGTAGCAGCTTGCATGACATGCGGAAACACCAAGGTTTTGAGAGCTGTCCATAGTCTGCTTTCTCGTTTAATGGGTATTTTCCCT
>NW_005842506.1:928564-932909 GCF_000455745.1 Alligator sinensis
GAACCAAGTATGTGGTATTTTCTTCATTTTTTCTTTCTACTACCCAACTGAAGTGGTTAAGGGTGGGGTTAGAACACTTCTGAATACGTTAATCTTTTGTTTGATAAGTTCTGCATTTTATGGTCCATTTTAGTTTGCACTTTCAACCTCTATGGAAAAAAAAATTGAAATAAGTAAGCATGTGAAATACATCATTATCCATTGACATAAAAACTTAATGACCTGTGGCAGTCATTACTTAGGCTCAAGAAATGCCTGCTATAAATTTAATGTCTTTTGCAATTATCATTTTTCTGCTTTGAAAATGCAGTTTTTCAGTTGTTAAACATTACTGTTTCCCTAAAACAAGAAAGGGAAATTGGGTGTAAAGAGAGGCTGTGGGTAACACGGAACAGTTGACAAGAGTAAATCCTATCATATCACTACTAACTTAATTTATATCAGCTTCTGCAGAACACAACATCTGTGTGTGCTGTATACTGGGTATGAGTGAATCTTTTCACACACAGTTCAGAGATTCCTTTACCGTGTCAGCAGCTTTTTACCAATATATTTTAAGGAATGTATAGGTGCCCTTGTAACTGCGTATTGTTTTCTTGTTCTCTGGGGGACATTAGAATTAGAAAGCATGGTTTTTAGTTTGAATTTTGTCACCTCTGTTGCAGGTACTTCAAGTGTTGCTTCAAAGTATGAAGAGTTGGAGTGCCTCTATGCTGCAGTTGGGAAGGTTATTTATGAAGGACTTACTAATTACGAAAAGGCCACTAATGCTAATCCTTCCCAGCTCTTCGGTGAGTTTCCCTCTCCTCTGGTA
Source organism: Alligator sinensis (assembly GCF_000455745.1). NCBI lineage: Eukaryota > Metazoa > Chordata > Crocodylia > Alligatoridae > Alligator > Alligator sinensis. The sequence goes on from NW_005842506.1 coordinate 929,379, forward strand.
AATGTATACAAATGGGCTTGATACACAGTATGTTCTTTGTCATTAGGCTTTATTTTATTTTCTGTTAAGGGGAAGCTGATATGATGGGTTTTGTCTGATGGCCATGTAGATAGTGCTATGAGATGCCCTGGGGAATCTTGATGTAGAAATGACCTTGAGATGAAGGCTGTCAGCCTTGAGGAATAAGACTACAGGGCTCATTGCATTCTATCACCCTCTAGCAGCTGGAAGATAAGTATTGGAAGTGAAGACTGACTGCTGTCTAGGTGTCCTAATTAGAAGGCATGCAGAAAAGAGAAGCGTTCAAATTTTTAAGAATGATGCCAAGTAAGAGCTCTTGAAACCTGCACTTGGCCCAGCCAAAATCTTGCAGTTGCTATTTTTCGGAGATAAAATTCTGTTTCAAACAACATGAATAAACATTCTTGAAAATATGTTTTTTATATTTTTTTTTAATGTAAGTCTGGGTTTTTGGAAGTCTTCATACATTAGCTTATTTATAAGTCATATACAAGATTTTTTTGTCTTCCAAATTTGGAATCAAAACAAGAGACTATTGCAAGAGCAGCATGCTTTTCAAACTATAACAATTCTGAGTGAATTTATGTTCACTCTAGAACAGATTCTCTGATTTCTCCTTTCATTAAACTACCAGAGATCTCATCTGCACACCTGACTACAAAGGAGCCATACTGGAGTAACTAGTTCGGCGAGTCATACCAAGTTTGGCACAGAATTGGTTCTGTCAGGATCCAGTGCAGAGTTGAAATTGTGCGGGTTTGGAAAGCTTGCTGCTTTAAATGGCAAATGTCCTTCACTATCCGCCTCTGTGATCTGTGTAGACAGATGTAATTTCACTTTGGGAATTGCCTATTTGTCAGGTGTCAGGATGTGCTGTACAACATGCTAACCAAGAAAGATGCTTTGTGTCCTTTGTCCAGAGATCTCCAAGGTTAGATTCTCCTGTTCATTCTGTGTCGGTATGTCTTACAGATGCTTCATAAAAAGAGATGCAGAATCTGAAAATGTGCTAAAATTCAGGAAAATGAGGGGAGAAGGAGAAAGGCAATAACACTTTTTAAGGCATATCTGGTCACTCTATTAACAACACCTCCACTCTTCCCCACCCCAAAATAGCTGTGGTTTTACAAAGTGCGTGAATAACAAAGATGCCTTTAAAGCTGCTTTGAGGCATAAGACTGTATCCTGACTCTGTTTCTGTAGATCATATAGACAGATGTAATGATATAGCTGTATAACATTGTGTGTGTACACACGTGCACATGCACACACATTACACCTATATATAATATATCTGTTTGTCTTGTTATAACATATATGCATATATATGTAGCTATAACAGTATAACATATATGTATAACAATATAGCTGTAAATATACTGCAGGGGTTTTCAACCTTTTTTAAGAAGTGTACCCCTTCTTCTGGTGGCAGTGGCTGGACATGGGGCGGGGGACTTGTACACGCTTCCCCATGGCCAGTTGCATGTGCAGCTGGCTGTGGGAAAGCGGTGTGCGGTGGCGTGGGGTGGTGGGTGGCAGCGGCCGCCTTCAAGTCGTGTTCCTTCACATCCAGCTGGCTAGATGGCACCTGTGTAGCCCTCAAAAGGGTGCTGCTGCCCTTGCACCTTCTTCCCACCCCATCTTGCTCCTGGAGATGGCACCCTGTCCCTGCCCACACATCCCCTAGGACCTTTCCAATACCCTTGCAGGTATGCATACCACCCCCATTTGACAACCCCTGATATACTGTTGTTTTCCCCATTTTAATATGGGCGGTGGGGAGCCCTTTGTCTTGAAATCGAGTATGAAGTGGCAGGCAGGAGCTGGGGGTGCCATATTGCTGTTGCTGCTGCTGGGTAGGGCTGTGGTCCTGCTCTGTGCACAACCAGAGTGGAGCAGGGACAGAGTCTGCCAGAGCAAGATAAGCAGGGGCAGGGAGGAGGGGCAAATGAGCGTTGGAGGAACAGGGGACAAGCTGCTCACCCTTGGAGGGGCAAATGAGCGTTGGAGGAACAGGGGACGAGCTGCTCACCCTTTCTCTTCCAACTTGCCCCCTGACACTGCTTTCCCTGCTGCAACAATATGGGGGAAGAATTTAAGATGACCCTCCAATAATTAAATTCTATACTTTGAAAGTTTATAACACATTTATAACTTTTCCACATATAGAATCTAAGTACTGGGGGGTTGTCTTAAATGCAGAGTTGTCTAGGTTTCGGGTAAATACGATAATGAGCTGTTCTGTATAAATACAGACAGATCAGCCTCAAACTCCATACTTGTATCCAGTATGCTTGTATAGGCATTGACTGCAGTTTAATGGGGGGAATCAATGTTTGTCATAATACAGACTTGTTAAGGAGCATAGCTCCTGTATGTACCTTTTTGAAAAACTGCTAATTTTTTTTTAAAGCAGAATTTAACTTCTGCTTGAGGAAGGCATACTGAGTGAGCGGTAAATAAAAGAATATAGCCTTTGCCAGCAGAAGCCTATATAGATTTCAGGTTTTTGTAGTATGAATAGTAGCGCGTCTCTTCCCAAGGTAGAACAACCCCCTGTCCAAAATTAGGATATCTGGTGTTCCTTTTGATAGGATTTGTACAAAGATATGATAACTGGTTAACTAAATTCTTAATGACAAAAGTTTCATTTTTTAAAAAGAGGCTTTTGTTTGCATCTTTAGGTACTTTAATGATTCTGAAGTCTGCATGCAGTAACAATCCTAGCTACATAGACAGATTGATTTCAGTTTTTATGCGATCTCTGCAGAAGATGGTCAGGGAACATTTAAATCCACAGGCTGCAGCAGGAACAGCAGAAGCAAACACCGGTAATACATTACTTTACAAATCTATGATAGCCAATGTAATCTCTACTTAACCTCTGACCCTTTAAAATAACAGTTAGCTAGTTTTGCATTTGTCATGTTTTGTTTTTTTAAAATTTTATGAGGTATTGTGTAACTTGGAAACTACGTAATTAAAAATGAGAAATCTCGTTGAAATAATTGATGGGGAAAAATAGCACTTTATAGGTCCTCAATACTTGATTAAAAAACAAAGAAAAAGAACAAGTAGCCAAATATCACTTGCTTCGATTCAGGGGTTTGAAATGTAGTGTGTTAAAATTAAATCTTTCAAAATTCCTTAATGTGTTACTAGTTCTCTCCTTTCATTGGTTCTAAATTGAACTGAGGTATGCTGATAACAGTTTTCTATGTAATCAGCTCTCTGAAGTTTGTGCCCTTGTTACTGTCTTACAGTAGTGACTGGTAGGCAAGGTTGTGCCTATTCTCAAATGAGATGAATATAAAATACCAACAGTGCTAAAGAAATACAGCGCTATTAAAGAACCAAATATATTCATTAATGATTAAGCTACTGAAGAAAATTGTTTTTAAGAAACGCTTCCAATTTGGGATTTATAACCTATATACTAATTAAAGAGACTAAAATGTTGTAGATTCTGCTAATCACTGAGAAACGTGTAGCAAATTATTAGGTTCAGCA
>NW_005842506.1:932940-936735 GCF_000455745.1 Alligator sinensis
TTGGGAAATAACTGATTAAGAATACTGTATTGCAAAGTACTTTCATTTGCCAAGTTAAGTTATGGTTATTCATGCTTTATAACTATTTGGTATGCTATAAATGTTTTGCCAAAGACTTACTGAAATAAGGTTCTACTTGTTAGTTGTTTTTGGATGGGCAGTATTAAACGGGAAGGTTCTTCTGAAGGACACTGTGGCCCATTTAATTGGGAATGGAATGCAATGGTGTCAAAAATAGTTGCCTATAGAGACTTGTATCCATGGTAATATATTTTTTTCTCCGCTATTGAAATTTCTACAGTTTTACCTGCAGCCTCTTTCTTTTTTTTTTCTGTAAAATGTGTGAGAGAGCTTCTCATCTGCTGTTGGGGAGGAAGAGGGTTATCAGCTTTGTAAATTGTTAATAAAGGTAGATCTAGAGGGTGCTAATTTACAGTTAAAATTGAAACCATTTTCCCTTGACAGGTGATTTTAAAATTGTATTGCTGTGTTGTTTTTTTAAAATTTGTTTTCTTGCTGTCTTTAGCAGGTACAAGTGAACTGGTTATGCTAAGTTTGGATCTCGTGAAAACGCGTCTTGCTGTGATGAGCATGGAGATGAGGAAAAACTTTATACAAGCAATTTTAACATCACTGATTGAAAAATCTACTGATGCCAAAATTCTTCGTGCAGTGGTAAAAATAGTGGAAGAGTGGGTGAAAAACAATTCTCCAATGGCAGCCAATCAGGTAAAGTTGAACAGAGTTAAAAGTGTCATTGCAATTAAATACTAAATAAGTAAAACCCACTTAATTTTCTGGCCTCGGGACAGAAATTACACAACCAGTATAAGTGATCAGAAACCAGTTCAGATCTGTACCACAACAAAAGTTCAGTGCATATAAACCTCTTTCAAAATGGCTGAAATCGGTTTCAGATAATCCTGGATAGATGCAGTATCAGACTTTACTGATTTAGGTTAAATTGGTTTATTGAACTTCTGTCCCAGGTCCCCTCCATATTCAAGTTAACTCACAGTCCTCCAGCATCCCTGGATGCTTTGCACCTGCTCTGCTCCTCTCTCACAGGTGGGAAGGCTAGCCTTGGCCCAAGCTTTCTGCCCCAGCTGAGCAGGGAGGTGTGCACTAGTGCCCCTTGACTTCTGGTCTGAGCCACTGCAGGCATGTGGCTGCATTTCCAGAATCAAAAGTGAATGTCTGTTCACTTGCTCATCAGTTCAATCTACACAGCTGAGACCGACCTGCAAAGATTGAATCAATTCAGCCTTGGGCTTTTTGACTAACTGTACTTAGCCCTTGACAAAGAGAGAATGATTTTGAAGGATCTTGTTTTGCAAGTTCAAATGTTTCCTGTAAAGTTTTGAAGTCCCTGGATTCCAAGTGAAAGCAACTGGAGCACTGTATTGATTTACATACTCTATTTGGTCAAACATACTATTTTGCGAATAGAAATTAAAGGAAAGAAGAGCACCTATCTAAAAGACGGTGTTGGATCTTGTAAATTATCCTGGATTAATAGTTTCTTCAGTTAAAATATATAGTAGTGGAATACTTTTAGATAAGGTTATCTCATGGTAGTTATGTCATATTCCTCTTAAATTGATTAGGAATATAAAATGCCTCTGTGTGTGTGTGTGTGTGTGTGTATTTAATTTTTTTTTTTTTTAAAAAAAGGATTTTAAAAAATCCTTTTTAAAAAAAAAAAAAAAACCAACACAATTTAGCAGTGAACAAGGTATGAAATATTGATAGCACAGGCTTAGAGCCTAATTTCAAATTAAAAAAATGCATGTCCTAAAGCTTAAAACTACAGAAACTGTTCACTTCTTTGACGTGAGACTACATATTTGTATCTAGTGGTATGTGCACATGAAGCCTTTTTTCATGCATTGGGTCCAAATCCATTTTACTTCTGTCCTGTGAAGTCCCAGTTGCCTATTATTTTAACTGTAGGAGGTTTTCACATTTTTAGTGTACAGCGTTCTCTGTGATACTTGTCTGTCTGCCATCCTTTTCCCTGTAATATTAGCTTGTATGACCTAGTGTATAAGTACAAAGTGTGTGTGTGTGTTTGTTTGTTTGTTTATTTGTACTTTTTGTTACCACTAGTTAGTCACAGTTTTTGTAGTAATTAAATAATTTAACTTGTTTTTAACTGTTAATGATTTTAAGCATCTGCTGTAGTTGTATGCTAGAACCATAAACTGTAAATACTTGAATTATTTTCCTTAAAAAAGGGGGGGGGGGTACCTTCTGAGTCATGTTTCAGGTGCTTAAAAATAGAAAAAAATGGTGTATAGAATGGTTGAAATTATACTTTGGACATGCCATTGTTCTTTGTATTTAAAGATGAATTGAGAAAATGAATCATGTCTTCTTTTAACGCAGACACCTACTCTCCGGGAGAAGTCCATTTTGCTAGTGAAAATGATGACCTACATTGAAAAGCGTTTTCCAGAAGACCTTGAATTAAATGCCCAGTTTTTAGACCTTGTTAACTATGTCTATAGGTAATTATAGCTATTAATCAAGTATTGCAGCTTATTGGTTCATAATTTGTATCATATATGACCTTTATAACAGTCCATCTATCTTTTAAGGGTAATTTTTAAAAATAAAATGCACAGTTATTTCACTTGACTGAGACGGGAATGAAGATATTTACGTATTCACATTAGAACTGTGGGTACATAGTTTCTTTATAGTCCTCAGTAGAAGCAAGGAGAGAATTTTGTGGGGCATCCTTTTAATTGGTCATGTTTTAGATACAGTGATAACTGCTAAACTACGTTTCTCCTCCCCTCTTGTCCATTTGTTAAGCTTCTCTATTGATCTTGCCTTCATTAAGAGGGTTTGCCTTGTCTGCCACTTTGCTAGCGGGCCATGAATAGCGAAAAGGCAATCAGCAGATTGTAATTAGAGCTTATTTGCCTAGTTTAAGCAAGGGTGAGCTGCTCTAGTGCAAATTTTGGCTTGCCTACACTGGTGGTGTTTATTTGTGTGGTGATGCTTGGAGCTGGAGATGAGATTTAACTTTCAGTCATCTGTTTTCTGTTATTTAAGAGGGAGTTTCATATCATTTCACTGCTCCAGTAGTGGTTTTTGACCATCTTTCTCAAACTTCTACCTGGCAATGTGGATCACCTGGTTCACAATATTGTCTCCAGTAACTTAGCATTATATACACACAGACTTAGAAGTGTATGTGGGAGGAGGTCAAAAAGCAGTCTACAAAACCAGCAATGGTCCCTGTAACCAGTATTCCTACTTTGTACCCTTTAGGCAAGTGGTGTCCAACATAAGAAACTGACATAATACTTATTTAGTTGAGCCCAGTAACAGTAGGGTTGCAGAAATTTTGATACATAGCCAGGGGCTCCCATTGGGTATGTTGGGTCTTTTGGGTATTTGCTATTTTTCTGATTTTTTTTTTTTTGACTCTACATATAAAATGTCCTCAAAGGACTTGGATAATGGTGGTGGTTGGTAGCCCAGAACTTTAAGGTTTTTGGTAGCAGACAATGCTGTGCTTAACCCTAGGCATTAGGCAGCTTCTGATATCTGTTAGAAAATTGTAGAACAGAAAAATATATCCATGTGATGAAGAAAATAGCCAGATCACTGAAAGGGCTTCGTATTATCAATTGCTTATGCATTCCTCCTAGGGATGAGAACCTTTCAGGCAGCGAGCTTACTGCTAAACTTGAACCTGCCTTCCTTTCTGGACTCCGATGTGCTCAGCCTCTCATCCGAGCCAAATTTTTTGAAGTCTTTGACAATTCCATGAAGCGTCGT
>NW_005842506.1:936766-948915 GCF_000455745.1 Alligator sinensis
TGAGCGCTTGCTTTATGTAACTTGTTCTCAAAATTGGGAAGCAATGGGAAACCACTTCTGGATCAAGCAGTGCATTGAGGTATGAAACCCACTTGTATCAGAAGTGTAACTGTAATTTTAGAAACGTTGTTTGCTATTTGTGGATGCGCTGTGGCAAAGTGCATCTTGAAATGTGATTCTTTTAATATCAAAGCTGTGAAACCTGGGTTATCAGGTCTTGCATTTTAAAGCAAATACAAAGCGCATAAACCTTGAAAAGTTGATACACGGGAAATCTTTTAACCACCTTCATGACTCCATTTAGCTATGGACTCCTGTGGCTTTTATTTTAAACCTTTAATGCTTCACTCTCACTAGGGAAATGTCTAATCGGTGCTCAGCTTGAATTTTTTATTTTAAACAAAAATGACTAATAATTACAAAAATGACTAGAGGAAGAATCTTCATGGCAGACTGAATTTAAGAAGATATCTCAGTAAGAATATGATGTCTGAAGTGTTGATGTGACATTTTATGGAGGATTGCAGTGGTGTGAAATTACTTTGTCTAAAACAAAAGGGAGCTAAATCACTTCTTTAGAAGACTTTATATAAAATAAATATAAAATTACTAAGCATAAAGCAATTCTGGTATTAGTTTTTTGGCGCTCAAACAGAGCTACTTGCTGAGAGATGGGGAACAGCAGGAGTTGCCACATCTTTTAGGTAAATCATGTGTTCGAATGAAAAACTTTTTTGGTAGGTACTGTATAAATGTGAAGGCACTACATTTAATTTCCATAAATATATAAGGCTTAGATGGAAAAAAAACCCCTCTTTCCTATAGTGACCTTACGGGGTCTCATATTTTGTTGTACTAACGTATTTTATATATCTAGATATTGATTGAGATATCTATATAGCTATATCTCAATCAAGGCTGCTATTTGATTATTTCTTTCTCTCTCGTACTGATATACTGAAAAAAAAACCCTCTTTCCTATAGTGACCTTACGGGGGTCTCATATTTTGTTGTACTAACGTATTTTATATATCTAGATATTGATTGAGATATCTATATAGCTATATCTCAATCAAGGCTGCTATTTGATTATTTCTTTCTCTCTCGTACTGATATACTTGTATAGTACGAATGTATAATATGTATAATATATATTTGGAGTTTAATAATCAAATAGCAGCCTTGAAGGCAGATTCACTGGTCTCAAATAAGGTTCTGCGCTGAGAATGGGAATTCATTGACTTATTTGCTGAGGCAAGTATACAACAGCAGGAGTGCAGATTTCTGTACTGATAAACCTCAACCTTTGCTTGGAAAACCCACTCTAGAAAAATAAAATGCTAATATCTCCATGCTCATTCAAGCCTTGGTACTTCTAGTACAGTCAGAGATGCTACTTAGTGACCAGACATCCGCGTTGTGAGCTCCTGTATCAGTAGGAGTATGCTGCTGGTTGCTAGGCAGCTTGTTGCCACCTCACCTTCCTTATTGCACTTTGTACCTGAACATGCGTCGCAGGAAATGTAATTGCATTTTCCTCATGTTCATGTGCTTAGTCAGAATCTTTAGTTCCTTTTAATACAGACCTGTCTGAGTTTGTTTTTAAAAGCAAAAGTGAGATGAAGTGTTATCAAACTCACCTGTGTTTTCAATAAAATTTACTGAGAAAAGTCATACCTGGGCCAGATATTAAGGGGTGAGGAGTTCCTTTGGTGAGTGGTAAAACTTGGACTCATTCAGATTAGCCTGATGCTGAAGATTGCTTCCTAATGGGTAACTGGATCTGTTTCAATCCATTTGCCTTCCACCATTGGTTTGAGGAGGTTTTAATGACGCTATAGGCAAGAAGAAAAGGTGTAATAAGCAATAAATGAACGTCTTGTTTTCTTACATGTGATGCAGAAAGTGTTACAACTGTTGTCTTTTTTTAAAATGTCTTAGCTCCTTTTGGCAGTGTGCGAGAGAAGTACCACAATTGGGACAAGCTGTCAGGGTGCCATGCTCCCATCTATCACTAATGTTATCAACCTAGCTGACAGTCATGATCGAGCAGCATTTGCTATGGTAACTCATGTCAAACAAGAGCCTCGAGAAAGAGAAAACAGTGAATCCAAAGAAGAGGTAATTTTTTATTTGTTGGGAGATGAAAATACCTTCTGTCTGCACTGATATCTCAACAAGCACAATCTATAGGACACATCGCAGCTGGTCCGAACTGTTGTCTGTATCTTGGTATGCTGATATTCAGTAATGACGTGTCATTCAATAATGAAGCCAAGTAGGCCTAACTGTTAACAGTACATGTTAAAGGAGAGTTTAATACCTTTCTCCTTACTGGCTCCTGCGATCCTACCTTACATCTCTGTTCTAATCTTGCATTTAGATGACCTAAAAAAAAAGACTAAGCTTTGCAGCCGTTTTGGCTAAGTAGAGGCATGAGTAAGGCACATCAGCTTCTATAGCCAACAGAACACAAGCCCGTGATATGGCCAACATCACTGTTGACTTCTTGGCTCAAATGATCAGGTATTAATATGTGGCTGAGTCACTTTTATCTGGAGCTACAGCAAGATTATTAACTGCTGTGTCACCAAAACAATCTTGGTTCTTCCTTCTGTCTCTTCACAGTGCAAATTAAATTTCCCGGTCTTAAAAACTACCAAAGGCTGAAGCTGAGTTGAGTGCTCTCTTGTATTTATACAGAAATAAAGCAGTGATTTGAGGGTGTTGTTCTGTATTTACTTTTTTTTTGTATAGGATGTAGAAATTGACATTGAGTTGGCTCCTGGTGACCAGACCAGTACACCTAAGACCAAAGAACTTTCTGAGAAGGACATAGGCAACCAGCTGCACATGTTGACCAACAGGCACGACAAGTTTCTTGACTCTCTTCGAGAAGTGAAGGTTGGTACAGGTCATTGGTTGGTGCAGCGTGAAAATCACTGTAGAAGGACTGAAGTTTCCAAACCCGTATGCCAATAAAAATCATTGAGTTCATTTTTTTGTGCATATTTACAAGGCTTTTAAAATCTAGTATCATTCTGTAGTTACCTAGTATAGGAATTTTCAATGCCTAAGTTTTTATAGTGAGAGGCTGTTGTCTGGGTCTCTTCTCTCAATGTCTAATTCCATCCTTCCATCATTTTCTTTTCCATTAGATCAGATAGACTGAATTCTGGAACAGGGGAACTTAAAAGTTCAAAATGTCATCTTTGCAGCCTGTTTTATCTGGACCTATTCCTCTTCTCATTTATTGATGTCCCTTTTCATGGCAGCTACTGCAACAGTTCCTTGTCTCTCTGTCTTGCTATGAGATTTTTGTCACAGGAGTAGAGCACTGTGTGACCAAATCAAGAAGTTAAGCGTTGGTAAATTATGCACTTAGGAACTGAGATTCTAAGCAAAAGTAAAATTGCTTAAGTTTTTCTAGATCTTGACACAACTCTTTTTTCAGTTACTTTGTATGTGAAAATTAGTAATTCTTGCTGGTACGGATTCTTGAAGGTGTACTGAAAATGTGTATTTTTGTAGGAAAGTTAAATGACTGTTCCTAGCTTCATTATCTCTTGGTGGATGTTAATTAAGGTTTCTAAAGAACCACCAACTGTATTTGCATATATCTTGAATTTTTCTATAAGAAAACTACTGCCTTGAAATTCAAATTGGATACTAAAATACAAAGAGGAGTAAAATCTGGTAACGGATTAGACATGAAGTTGGGTTTTAATAGTTTATAGTGTTTTGTAGTAAATTGTCTAATTGCAGCAGCAGCTCTGTCCGGCTAACCTTCTTGTTTTGGTCTGAATATTCAAGTCAGCAACACTTTTTTTTTCAATCTACACATTTTTTCAAATTCTTTGCAACAGTTTATAGTCATGAAATACAAAAATATTATATTTTATTTCATTATTGTTACTTTTCTTCTGCAGGAAATTAGAAATCATGTTGAGAATTTAATATAATAATTGGGAAGCACTGTACTGTGACTATGTACATGTATGACTATGACACATGAGTTTTAGGGATATGTCAAGTAGTTTTTACATGGTGTGAGATTATTAAAAGGCTTTGGTTCCCCCCTCCCACCCGGTCACTTTTTTTACACTCGTTTCTTTTTATTTCTAGACTGGAGCATTGTTAAGTGCCTTTGTTCAGTTGTGTCATATTTCTACACCATTAGCAGAGAAGACTTGGATTCAGCTTTTCTCCCGATTGTGGAAAATCTTGTCGGATAGACAGCAACATGTGAGAACCCTTCTCCCCCCCCGGTCCTTTTGTTCGGTGTTTCAGTAGATTGTATATGTCTGCCTAGTTATGTCTCTTGGAAAGAGTTAAATTTCCAGTGCTTCTTGAAGCTTTTATGTTTTATACTAGTTTTTTAAAGAAATGAGTTTATCCAATTTCTGAAGGCATTAACCTTTTCAGATTTTAACTTCTTATGAAAATCCCCTAATCTGACCAGTGTTAGCAAGTCGTCACATATAGTACGCTGTGTTGGCAATGACTCTTTTCCATTTTGTCTGTTTTTCCTTTCAGGCCTTGGCAGGTGAAATAAGCCCTTTCTTGTGCAGTGGTAGCCATCAAGTTCAACGAGACTGCCAACCAAGTGCCCTGAATTGTTTTGTGGAAGCAATGTCGCAGTGTGTGCCTCCCATTCCTATTCGGCCCTGCGTGCTAAAATACTTGGGTAAAACTCACAACCTCTGGTTCCGTTCCACACTGATGCTAGAACATCAGGCCTTTGAGAAGGGGCTGAGCCTTCAGATTAAACCTAAGCAGACGACAGAATTCTATGAACAGGAAAGCATAACCCCTCCTCAGCAGGTAAATAAACTACTTCCAAGAAAATTAATAATGTTACGTGTGTTACTTTATTTTCTATAAACACTATTTCTGATACTTGGCGCTCATCCTGTGGGCACTGTTGGAAGATAAGCGGAAAAACAATTTTTGCTGCCCTTTGTCAAACTGGATCTAAATTCAGTATCCAAGCATCTGGTGTTACAGGCTTGCTGGCATTCTTATTTTAATGTGTGGTGTTATATGCTTGTTCCATGTGCACGTGAATATACTGTCTCAACGTATCTCACTTTTCTACCTAGCTCTTGCCTATAGCAGTCTTCTGTTTTTTTTTCCCTATCTTGGTACTCCTTTCCTATCTGCGTTTTGTTTAATAATTCTTTACAACACGTTTTGACTAGACTCACCTGTTCTTGCTTTTGAGAGAGATCAGGTAGAAATACATACATACAGTTCCCCTCTCCTCCTGCTTTGGGATGTCATGTCTAGCAAATTAGGTTGGTAGAAAATGACCTTGATGAGTTGATTTAGCTAATACAATATAAATTGGTGATTGCACGTAATACCATGAGCTGATTTTAGTCAGCACTAACATCCACAGACAGCTGAAAAACTGTACGAACTGAGTCTCAAATGGTGTGCTAATGTCCTCTTGAATAGTCTTCTGTCGTGTGTTTGGTTGTGTAGCACAAGTGAGGTTAATACAGAGTCTGAGTTTGTGGGAGGAAACGATGGAAATCTAATGTATTCTTTTTTAAAAAAATATTTTCTAATTATGGATCACATGCCTTCTAGGTTTTTTCAAAAATCTCTTATCTTGATACCTTGCAAGAAACAGCACTTTTAGAAATGGAGTACCTGGTCATCTTCCTCTGTCATTTATAATATATTAGATGTAATATTGATGATCATATGCTTTAATACAAAATATGTCAGCTTTCTTGCAATATGTAAGATGTACCCTTGATAAAAGAAAAATATACTAAATATTACAGCAGTTAAAAGAATGTGTGATTTGTTGTTGTATCCTTAGGAAATACTGGATTCCCTAGCTGAGCTTTACTCTTTGCTGCAAGAGGAGGATATGTGGGCTGGACTATGGCAAAAACGCTGTAAATTTCCCGAGACAGCAACTGCTATAGCCTATGAACAGCATGGCTTCTTTGAACAGGTAGTATTCTTAAAACATAAACACATCTACTAAAAGCTGATCTGTGTAGGTTAACTATTAGTATTTTGCTAATAAGAACTAGTTGAAATTTCTTTTCAGATTTGAGACTGTCTCCATATGAAGTGTTATAATAAAACCAGCTGGTACATTGATAAGATGAAATTAAATACAACTGAAAGCAATTTCCCTCAGTACCTCCCTAATTTGATTTAAGTGGCATAAGAGTGTAAATATTACAATGTTTAATCCTCCTGTCTGATTTTATGCTAGCGTTTATCAAGATTATTGAAAATCGTATGTACCTTCTTAAAAATGACATAATGAAGAACAGTCTGTTGCATATTTGGCTGAGCTGGAAAGCTAAAACTTTTCTGGATTTCTTCTTTAAGGCACAAGAAACCTATGAAAAAGCAATGGAAAAAGCCAAAAAAGAACATGAACGAAATAATGCTTCCCCTTCAATCTTCCCTGAGTACCAACTCTGGGAAGACCATTGGATTCGGTAAGATCTTAAAACTGATGCAGCTTTATTCCTGTGCCACACAGTATATATTTTTTTCCCCAGAAATGTTTGAGCATTCGTTTTTTAGTTTTACTGTAAGGCTATCACGAATATTTAAATCATCAACACAAAATGGATGACTGTGACAAGGCTAATCATAGCAGTTGCTCTTCTTCGTGTTTTCAGCCTGTTCAAAAGGAATGATACCCGAGTTTTAAATATATGCTATGACAATGCTTGATGCTGCTAAGCAACAGAAAAGAATCTGGTGATGTTAAATATTTATTATTAGAATAAAACTTAACCAAGGCCATTTAAAATGCAGTTCAACTTACAAGAATAGAAAATATTATTACTGCTACTATTATTACAAATTCTTGAACTGTTGCTCCTAAAATAGTAGAGAAGAATAATGTGTGGTAAGTGGAAACACTTGAATTAATTTTCCCTGTAAAAATCAGTCTTTTGGGGGAGAAAAACTGCATTCTTTTCCCTGCCATAGACATTCTATGTAACGGTTATTCATGTATTTTTTTTTTTTTTAGTTGTGCAGTGTAATTTAAAAGCCATTGCAGTGCCCGATTAACCACTTTTCAGATGTTCATGAACACGCAGGCTATTCTGATATGAACTATGTAAGGAGTCCGTTAACAAACTATGGCTTTTTCAAACCAAATTTAACCACATTTTCTTTTTTTGTAGCTGTTCAAAGGAGTTGAACCAGTGGGAACCTTTAACAGAGTATGGCCAGTCAAAGGGCCATATAAATCCCTATTTAGTTTTAGAATGTGCGTGGAGAGTTTCAAATTGGACTGCTATGAAGGAGGCACTGGTGCAGGTGAATTTTATTTTTCTTTGAGATTGTGCGGTGATAATGCTTTGTTGTTCATTGTGCTAATTGTATTCCAACTAACATGGCATTACAGCTCATTTCACAGAAGCAGTAATCTACTCTTTGGGGATGTTCTTTGATATAGTGTATAGCTAGCTGGGTATTTTGGCAAACAGATCGCATTGTTTTAGGAGGCAAACTTAGTTCTCTTTTATTTTTCTGTCTTTTTTTATGTCTCCTTATAAAGTTGCATTATGATTCAGAATTTATATTTCATAAGAAGGTAGCAGTTGCCAGGGTGAGTGAAAGGATATGGTGCTAAGTTAGTAAAAAGCAACAAATGGTTAGCTAAGTAGTTTACCAGTGCCTTTCAGTGAATTATGTAGGGAAACTTGAAGGGGTATTTGTAGTGCTGCACATAGTGCAACTCCCCTGCTCTCTTCCTCTTTCCCCCTCAGAGAATGACTTTATTTGGGAATACATTAAAAATAAAAATATGTGCATGATGGCAGAAAAAATATAAGGATGGGGAAAACCCCATGTTTCTGGGGGACAGGGTGAGCTAATGACAATTAAACTAAGGCTAGATAAGTTGCAGCTAAACTCACATCTTCAAAATGAAAAAGCCCATTCTCTGTGGTGCTAGAGCTTTTAAATTGTTGATTTTGAACAATAAAGAACACCCAACCCCTGCTGTCAGTGTTAATTAGATTATAAAATAACATAATTAGATTTCAGCGTATCCCATGAGTGGTGAAGCTTCTTAACTGTTGCTTCTGTGAGAACTCCTTGGAAGTTTATTTCTCTAAGCACTTTCCATGGGCATATTTGTGCATGTGTCTACACAGAAAGTGGGGAAGTAGCATGCATAATTTGTCATATATGGTCAGCATTCAGTTCTGCTGAAAGTAAGCCTGTGTAGCAGGCACAGATCCCAGGGGTGGCCATGATACTCCCCCTTGTAGCCACTTGGCCCCTGCTCTGCCTTTGTTGCTTCAGCTACCCCTTATACCACGTCTGTGCCTCACAGATGTTAGTGATCATGCTCTGTCCTATCCAGTAAGTGTCTCTCCCCAGGGGTATCCCAGTGCTCTGGGTCCCTATGTTACATCTGTTAAATTGGTTACCTGGGCACCTTGAGGTGCACTGATACATTGGTCCAATATCGGATTAGCACTGATATAAAGAAAATTTGCTATATCGGAAATCAGCCATATCAAGCTGATAATTTGGCTGATGAATGGCCTGTGCATGCGCACAGCTACAGCTGCAGCGCAGCACAGGCAGTGAGAAGCACAGCCTGGCAGCGTGGAGAGCTGCCTCCAGCTGGTTAGTCTGGTGTGCTGGAAGGGGAAGGAAGGGGCTGGGGGCAGATCAAGGCCCCCCCCCCCCCCCCCCCGCAAGTGAGGGAGGGTGCGGCTGTGGCAGGGGCTGGGGCAAGCACTGCCTAGCCGGGGCAGGGCAGGTGCGGCAAAGAGCCGCGACTCGCCCAGGGGGCACGAGGGGGATGGATGGCTTGCTCCACTTGGCTGGGAGCCGCTAGTCTGGTAGCTTTTCCTGGTCTGGCACCAAGCTCTTCCTGGTGGGGTGGAGCTGCCCTGGGAAGGGGTTATGGGAAGACATTGATGCAGCCCTGGCTCTAGCCCACCCTATCCTGCCCTGTGCAGATCTGAGGGTACATCCCCCTCACTGCCCTCCCAGAAGAGTGGCAGGAGCACCAGCGGGAGGTGCTGGACAAGCAGGTGTGTGCTGAATGAGGTGCCGGACCAGTGGCTCTGGGCCGAGTGGCACGCAGCGGCGGGAGCCCTCCCTTCCCCATGCCTCCCATGTGAGCCATGGCTCTGTGCCGTGCTTGCCCCAGCCCCACACCCTCCCTCACCGCGGGGGCCTTGATCTGCCCCCGCAGCCCCTTCCCTCCCCCTCCCCTTCCACCACAACAGACTTATCAGCTGGAGGCACCTCTCCACACTGCCAGGCTGGGTATTGGAAAGCAGATCGGTATCAGCCAATATGCCTCATTAAAAATCGGCTGTTGGTATCAGCTGCAAAAATCTGCCGGTGCACCTCTTCTGGGCACCCCTATCCTTTGCTCCTTAACTTGCTTGGCTCCCCTGGGCTACCCAGTGCCTCAGGCCTGCTTCGGGCTCTCTGGCCCTGCTCCTCATCCTTTAGTCCTAACCCTTGGAACCCCAGCCCTGCTTCTGGGTTGGTTGAGACCACCAGCACCGCTTGTCTCAATCCTTAAACCACCGGACCTTAGCTCTAAGGCTGCCTTCTCTTACACCTAGGAGTGCAGAGTCTCCCTGTGTCTGCTGCTTGCTTAGGAGTTCCTTCTATGTCAGCAGCCAGGGTCATAGGTGCTGACTCTGTGGGTGCTCCGGGGCGCAAGCATCTGCTGAAAAAAACTAGTGGGTGCTCAGCATCCATGGAGGCGCTTGTAGATTAAAAACTAAATAAAAAAAACACACTTCACCAGAAGAGAGACAGTGCGTGACTTCAGACTGGCTTTACAGAGTCTATAAAGAATGGCCACTTCAGCGGGGCTTTTTGGCACTTTAGCTGAAGGTGATTCAATCTGCGATTAGATAAAAGTGCCAAAAAAGCCCCACTAAAGTGCCCTATCTTTACAGACGCTGCAGAGCTGGGTAGAAGTACCATGCTGCCTCTTCTGGGCATGTCATGGGAATGTGCTGTGTTAAAGGTAGAGTGCCATGATTTATTGATTTATTTATTTGTAATGCCTGCCAGCACCCACTGACCAAAAAAAAAAGGCACTTTCGGCCAGGGTGAGACTGCCTGCCCCAGCTCTGGCCCTGGGCTTATCACCTGGTTAAGCTCCGCCCCTTTCTGGTCGGGTGCTCTCCTGCCTGCTGACTCGGCTTCTTCCAGAGCCTTCTCCTTTCTTAAAGCACCAGGCATGTCTAAGGCCTGTGACACCCTGTAGTGGAGGGGAAAAATGGTATCACAGAGCAGCCATCCCCAAATTTTACCCGAGCATACTTTTTTCCCATTAGTGTAGAACTCCAAGTACAGGATTTGTGGTGTCAGGACTTGCGTTTGATTAATACCATAGAGCTTTCCCCTCTATCTTCTTATAGAATTATAGGGCTGGGAAGGATCTCAGGGGTCCCTTAATGTTAAGCTGCTTTGGACCAGTCAACTTTAAAAGCAGTTTTGGGACATAAAAGCAAAATGCTGAAACTCTAGGTAATGATGGATAACTTAACGTAAGCATTGAAATCACACTAGCAATACGTGAAATTCATATGCTGTTTAAACAGAAGCCATATGCTTAAGAGCTGGAGTAAGCTTGCTGCTGGCGCACGTTGCTTGACCGTACTAGTCAATATTATTGTATTTTTGTGGAAATCGACACAAGCTGAAGCTACAGACTTCGTGTGCAGCAGGAGATGAGTTATGATTGCATGCTTGGCATATATCGACTTTACTTTTTTTTCCGCTTAAATATGGCTATGCTCTGCAGTGGCATAAAGTGACGGGGATACTTCTATATTGGGACCTGTCAGCGAACTGTTTAACATACTTGGGTTTTTTCACATTTGTTTAAATGGGAAAAAAATCCCTCTTCTAAATAAAAACTAAACAAACTGCACCACTAAGTAACTATTAGGCTTCTTTTATCTTTATGTTGAGTCTGTTAATTTAAATGAGACTTATGAACATGATTTTTTTTTAAAAAAAAAAGTCACTTAAACTGGATTTTTAAACGACTGTTACAGGCAGTGCTGGTGGCACTGCCTGCTATTTCGTTATCTCGACACTTCCCACCAGGATACATAGTTTTCTGTTACTTTAAGTGTAGCAAATTATCAGTACTTTGGCTGAAATGTATCCAAGATGAGTGTCCACCTGGAACAGTTGGGGTTTTTTTGGGTGGGGTGGGGGGGAAGAGGAGGGATTCCTAGCTAAAACAATCCTAGGATAACACAAGGGAAAATGTTTTTACCACAGTTAAAAATTATTAATTTTTTTTTTTTTGCTTTATTTTTTTGGAAATGCCTTGGTGAGCACCTGGAAGAACAACTCCAGTTTGGTATAAAGTGGTCTTTGTATTAGGAATATGCCTTTGTTAGTCCCATAACAGCTGCTTAAATTTGGCTAAGTGATAAGCCTTTGAAAAATTGTACATGCGTGCATACACACTCAGTAAAGACTTCTTAAACATTGTCAGCTAAAAATCTCTGAAGATGGTATCTTGCTCTAGCTTTTCATAGCTTCTAGTGCTGACTACATTATGCATATGTTGGGAGAGGGGGGAAGTGTAAGACTAGCTGGACAAGGAGACTTGGAACCACTGTTGGGGAACACGGCAAAGATGGAAGGGGAGACCGATATGACAAGGAATTGTAGTGTTTTGGGAAATTTGGACTGTGTGGGCAAAGGAACTGGGACAAGGAGCCAGGATTAAAAGATTACACACAATACTATGTGTAAACAATGTTGTTTTGCTTTTATGCTTTCATGTGTAAAGTGTCTAGGCTACTTCTAAGGAAGAATTGGTAGTTGAAGATATAGCCTCTTTATAAAAATTCAAATTGATTTAGTTCAGAATCTACAAGGGACCTGAGCAATTCTTTCCCCAGTTTAGATTGTTTCCCAAATTTTTAAAATGATCCGTAAACTGTCATAATTTATGGTAAGTTTTTTTTTTTTTTTTTTTTTTCGTTTGCTTGTTTGTTTTTCCTGAAAGTAATTTTAATCAACTTACAGATTTCTAACAATGAGTGATACGTTTTGAGTTAGCATTGCTAATGGAAACTCAGATGCAGGGTTATGCACTGCAGCATTGCTAATGGGAATTGCTCCATGTTGCATATGTAGGG
>NW_005842506.1:948946-968806 GCF_000455745.1 Alligator sinensis
GGAAATGTGGAAAGGTATAACCTTCAAAATTTTGGATGTGCTATAATTTTTAAATCAAAGTTACTCTTGCAGCTGTAAGTTCAAAATATGTTAATATGTTTGAAGTAGTAGGTTTCTGAGTCAGCACTTGTAGTTTAATATGTGACTTTTGCAAGTGTGTGTGTGATTTATTTATTACTTTATTTTTAAAGAAGTCAAAACTAAGTGTGTGATTTCCCTATATATGCTATATTTCTGTAAATGGAACAAGTATTGTGTTTCATTTCCATGTAGGTAAGGCGCTTGTGCAGGGGGAGTGCAATCATCTTATTTTTCACTTAGCAATTGATAAAATATACTGCTTGCCACTGCCTAATGCTGACCTTCCTGATTTTCATTATGGAGTTGGTATTGTTTTGGTTATAATCCATTTGGCTGAACCACATGTACCTGTACACCACTTAACCTTCCTTTTATCCTTTCCTATTTTCTACTCAAGAGAATGTGTAGTCTTTGCTATCTATATACTTGATGAATGCATATGTCCTAAAATTTTGGCTGTTGTAGAGCAGTCAGGTTGTATAGGGGTGTGCTGCACATGGAAAACAGCTCCTTTAAAGACTAAAATATGGAATTGCATTTTCTCCATGGAGCGGAAGTCGACAATGTAGCATTTTAGATAGATTTTTTTATAATACCAGATGGTTGCTGGATGTTGTAAAAGTGACTCCCTTTTTCTATACAGGCATAGTGCAGATGGAAATATGTTTGACTTAAGGGCAAGGAATTCTTCCATGGACAAAAGCCTCCCTGATTTAGACAGTTTAAAGCCACAGCCCAAAGAGTCTCAAAATATGCCGAATGTCACCTGTTAAGAGTCTAACTGTGTTGTGCAGTGGAGGGATTTCAGTATCTTTTGTACAGTTGTTTAAAGCATTACTGTATATAGTATCTTAGACTTCTCGAGAACCTTGCTATAATATAGAGTTGTCCATTGCAGTACACTTATTTCTGCATAGTTGTATGCATGGGTTCTTGACTGTTTTATTTTGAATAGGAAACCATCAGTCAGACATTTTATGTTAGTGCAATTTTTTTTGTTTTAAGAAAACAATTATACTTTTTATTGTTGAGCACATTTGTTCAGCTGAGACTAGTTGGTAGGTACAGTAGCTTAAACCAGATGTTGAACCCAGAACCCTAAGTCACAAGTGGAAAGGAGTTTGCTGTTCCGCATGCCACAGTCACTATGATGTGTACACACATTACACTAATCTTGGAGGATTCTCCCAGGTTTGTTAACCTGATAGAAAAACTTACCCAGAGCCATGTGCACAAATGTTCAAATGCTGAGGCCCTGAAGAGTGGAGAGCTTGCTGTGCTGACACTGTGTGGGAATGGGGACCTCCTGTGCACACATCTATGTGCTCTGTAGGCCCCGTTAGTCTGTCTTGCAACAGATGGTAGCAGTGTGTAGGGCAGCCCTGCTTGGCTGACCACAGTCATCCTGTGTTTCCATGCAACATAGTATGGCGATTGTGAAGGGACCTGTTCTGACCACTGTCCCTGTAAGAGGGGGTATACTGGAAGACAGACTGGTCTCTTCTCAGATAAGTTTTAGTGTGTGCACATACTCCTTCCCACAAGAAACTCTCCTGGAGGTGGTTTAACCCTGGTTGTTCCCAGGTTATTTTTTCTCTTGGAGTGACCATTTTTACTTTGAGAGAGAGAGCCTGGACATCCGAACTCTTGTGGCTTCTCCTGGGAGAGCAGCGATTTTCCCCAGGAGAAACTGAATGTCTGTACATGGCTTATGTGATTGACAGTCTTTATGTAAGAGGCCAAGGATTGGAATAATGATGATTTCATGTCATGATTCGATTGTTTTTGGAGAATTCTGGGCAGAAACTTGTGCTGTTCCTTCTTATGCCATAAATGGATTTAGCCAGAATGAGTAGCCCCTTACTTAGATTAAATACTAATTTAATAATCCGTTCAGTTTCTGAGCCCAACAACCATTAACTAAAAACTATTAATGTCAGTAACTTCCATTCAAGTATTGACTGCATTTGTCTTGATTTCCTAATGTTTTCAGAGCGCTGAGCATTCTTTAATCCTATGGTTTCAGTCCCTGTACACTGGGTAGCCACAAACTCTGCTTTATTATGATTATTCATTTTTCTTATGAGAAAATGTGCTACATCATGTACATCTCTAGAGTAAGCATAACTCCTTCAACAGCTGTAACAGCAAAAGCTAAGCATTTTTTTGGATAATGAAATGCAGTGTTGGCTTGTAAGGACCCAAAACTGAACTTGTCAGGCTGTTTTAGTATAAGAAGTTGAAGTTTTCCCTTTAACTCTACTGCTAACTAGAACTGAATATTTGGTTTAAATATTTGATTTGTCATTTAAGAGATCAAAAAGTTGTGGTGATCTTGCAGAGTACAACCCTACAAAGACTCAATCAGATATGGTTACTACATTAATTAGAATTTTGTTTACTGTTTTTAAAACCAGTAGCTCATTCTGTCCTGTTCAGGTATGTACAAAACCTTGAATATTATACAAAAACTCTTAAGAACGCTTGCAGTGAAATTTCTTTAGCTGTAAAATAAGGAATATATCGTGTAGTAAATTTTAATCCTTGAGTTGAAACTGAGTGAATTGATCATGTCTGACAAGATCTATTGTTGATGACTAACAAGTTGAGTAAATGTGACAATCACCGGTGACTGCAGTTACACTTTAGTTGGAATTATATTAAATGAGATATTTTCAGTAATGAGTCACTTACTGACAGGCTGGAGAGAATACTGAAGTTATAAATTGAGCTTCTGTGGCTTTAGTCAGATTCATGTAACAGTGTCAGAAAACAGGCTTTCACAAGTAGCAGGATGTGAAAGAATAATTGATTTTGTGCTGTTCTACTTACTATTTTCACTTTGCCTATTCATTTGTACCACCCTTCTGAGATCTGAGCTTGAACAGCTTGTATTAAATGTATTGTTTTATGAAGTTCCACTCTTGATCCATAGGGAGAGGTCAGAAAAGATGGTAGCTATATATCAGTCTTCCTAAATCTTTGGGAAATAGTTTTAATAATCTGCTATTAAAATTGAGCTATTAAAATACCAAGTGGCCTTTGATAGGGCCCAAGACTCATTTCCATTTGCTCACATTGCCATTGTGTTTAATGTTCCGGCATATAATGTAATAAAAAAGATGGTTTTCATTGTATAAGTGTAAGGTTGCTATCTGGCAGCTTCTCTTTCCTGCTTCAGTCATAATAGCTGGTTGAGGTTAAGCAGAAGCAATGTTTAAAATAATTAAGATACAGTATATAACCAATTGAAGGAGACTCCTTGGATACTTCTTAAGCTAACGAAAATAGACCAAAGTCAGTGTAGTTGGAATCTTATGCAGTACGTCAGTCCAAAGATAGTTTACAGTGGGAGATTTGAATGTTCAGGGAGGCTAGTTTGCTATCAATTGTTGGCAAATATTTATAAGTTATTTTAAATGGACACTCTAGTAAAATCTTTTCAAAAGAGTTTGCCAACTCTTCCACAGACTATTTCTAAAGCATTTATGTAGGTACCGCATGCAGCTATTAAACTAAGTTGTGCTGTGCATCTTCCTGCTGTCATTTTGCTATTTCTGCATTTTAAGAAGTCCCTCAAAATAGCTTTAAATTTATTCCTTATTCATGTTAAGTCACTTTGACTGAGCACCTGTGTTTAAATACTGTTTTGACATGAACAATATAATTAGTGCTCGAGTATTTTAAAAATTTGTCAGCTACTTATTCTCATAAAAACTGAATGACGGACTCTCCCAGCTAGGCAGTTGGTGCCTATGCTATGTGCTAGTATGTAGGGGACCATTTTCAGGAAGCTGAAGTTCCTCATTATTGTTTTTTGGAGAGGTTAGAAAGCTTTGCCTTGGGTGGAATGGGTTGGGACAGAAGGAAGAATACATCTTATGTGCAGTGGCATAACCATGGAGCAGGGAAACATTGGAGGAGTGCAAACTTCTGTGGGCACAGGAATCCTTAGAAGGGTGGGGTTGACCATGGATGAAGGAAGAAGGAATAGCGCATGAGCCCTCTACCTTAGAGGCGGAAGGATGGGCGAGAAGTGGTGGAATTACCTTGCGTATAATCAGAGGACATGTATTTATCTCTGTCTGATTTAAGCGCCAATCCTGCAAGAACGTACAAAGGAAGCACCGACATTGTACTCCAGTGGTGCTTCAGGCTGGCTGATTAGCTCTGCAGAGCCACCTCCATGGCTGTGACTTTGGCCTTGTTGCCTTTGTTTTAGGAAACAGCCTGGCTGGGGTAGGACACTGCTCCTGGGTCATTATCAAGGACAGCAAGTTTACTGTGCAGACAGCCTTTGTTTAGGTCTGCACATGGGCACTAAGTTTTGCACACAATGCCCTGATTTCTATTTAATTGCTAGTATTAGACGAGTATGCAAGGATGTAAGTGACTGACATCCACCCTTTTAAAAAAACAGAAAGGGTGAACCTGTTCTGTGTGTTTTTGTCTGAGGATAACTAATCGAATGGATCGGTGCTGTTAACTTTCATGTGCTATAGTTAAAAGTCATTTATTGAAAACTGCATTTTGCTGAAAATACATTTTCTCTAAATTACACAATGTATCTAGCACGACTAACAGAAATTTTAGGAGGAAAACCCTCTCTTTCTCTTAGTGGTTTCCCATGCATGCCTGGTGTGTCTAAACTGCAGATTGCCTCAGCTAGCTTTTCTACCGGAAGCAGTCTGCCTTTGGCAGTTCAGGCTAATTTGTTCTCCTTGAGGGGGAAAATTAGTCTGCATTGAGCTCTTTGCTGGCACATCTTGCTGCGACCAGTTTCCAAACTAGCTGAGGTACATCTACATTATACTGCATTTAGTAATTTAGACCAGGGGTGGCCAACCTGTAGCATGTGCGCCACAAGTGGCACACGCAGTCTGTGTGAGAGAGTGTTGGTCAGGGATGGGACAGGTGGCAGATAGTGCAGAGAGCAGCACATCGGGCAGGGAGTACAAGGCCGGGAGCAGAAAGCAGAGCAGTGAATCGGAGGGGCATGTGTGGAGCCTGCAGGGTTAATTTTATGGCGTATGGGCCAAAAAAGGTTAGTCCCCACTGGTTTAGACATTCACTGACAACTTTGCATGTAGGCAAGCGTGACTTTTTTTCTCTATATATTCTATGTATGTTAGTGAAGAGACCTGGAGGGCTTTCCAAATTTTCTTGCGTGTAAGCCAAAAAAAAGTTTTTCTTCACCAATTTTTTGTTTCATTACTAGGTGGAATTAAGCTGCCCAAAGGAGATGGCATGGAAAGTCAACATGTACAGAGGATACTTGGCAATCTGCCATCCTGAAGAACAGCAACTTAACTTTATTGAGCGCCTGGTAGAAATGGCAAGCAGTTTAGCCATTCGGGAATGGCGAAGGCTCCCTCATGTAGTGTCGCATGTTCACACTCCTCTTCTCCAGGTAATATTAAAAGGCCAGATTTGTTTTTCCAGTAGCAAGCATTATAATTTAATAATCAGACAGACTTTGGTAAAACATTGATAAAAACCTGGTATCTTTTGAGGAAGGCAGGGGGGAAAAACAAGGACACTGGAATCAGGCCCTGGGTGAATATGGATCACATTTTCTCACTACAGCTCTGGAGATGTAGCATGCATCTTTAAGCAGTTTTATTTTCAGTTAATTTTAACTTACTGTAAATGCAGTACAGGTTTCAGAAACTAAAACCTGTAGCTTACTTTTAGCTCTGGTAATGCTTACAAATGCTTGAAGCTGGTGCTGTTCAAAGAAAAATGTGTATTATGGAATATTGACACATCTCTTTTAGAATCCGAGTTCCAGATGGTCTTGAAAAATCCCTTTGACTGGGGGTAGTGTCAAAGAAGAGCTTCTTTTCCAAACCTGTGGCATTAGTGAGACCCCTCCACCCTCTATAAGAAAAATTCCAGAAGTGCTGGGAGTGGAAGAGTAGTTCAGATGAAGTTCTCTGTACCCAGGGCTGACCCTGCATTGACCGGTGAGGTCTACCAGGACCCCTGTTATAACCATGACAGGCTCTGATCTCCTCGTTTGTGGTATGACAGGGCCAGACAAGACCTGCTGCTAAGGAGCCGACTTATGTCCTGTACAGGAGTGAGCTTTACTTTCCCCAGTGGTAGTGTATAACAACAGTTAACATCAATAGGAAAGGTGAACATGTTCATTCAAACTGGCTGTCCTACTCCCAAAAAGCTCCCAGCCAGGAGAGCAAGATGGAGATGAGTGATGTCTATAACCTGCTAGTTATGAATAGGAGTGAAGTTTTGAGGGCAGGCTGCCTGCAAAATGACATGTTCTGGGAGTCTAAATCCTGGCAATGAAACAGTCCACTGATGTGTGCAGTGTTGAAAGTGAGAAAGAAATCATTAATATTAGACTGAAGTGACCACAAGCATAAAAATAAGCAATTCATTCAATATCCTGTAGTCTAAGTGGCGTGACTTTTCTTGCAGATGCCATATATTTAAAATGATGAAAAAAGTTTTGGGTTGTGAAGCATTTTCCTTTGTTCTTATAAAACTGCAGCATACTAATGCATGGTCCCAAGCAAAAATAGCGCCTGGCTTTCGCACGGACTGTGTGTATGCTGTCTCATGTCAACTGTTTTTTTTTCTTATGAATGGAAATTATTGTGGTTTAAACTGGGAAATACATAACCACACATACATACTTGGCTTAACCAAAATGGCTGTTCTCCTTTTCACTTCATATATGCTTTCGTTTCTCTAATATTTCACATTCCTAGTTTAAGGTTGAGCTCACTGTCAACCCTTGAATCACTTTTAACAGAAGTTACTTTGACTTCAAACACAGGCATTCTTTTATCTACATTTCTACAAGGGAGTATTTCCTTTGGGATAAAAGAAATAAAAGCCTGTTTTTGTCTCCCGTGTTATATGGATCCTTAGGGTGCTTATTTAAAAGCTTGGTGTTAAACAAAAAGAGGACTTTAAAATTTGTTATCATTTAATAACCTTCGCAAAGTGCTGCAATATTTAACAGAACTTAAGGCTAGATTTTTGTATGCCTTCAAATCTTCTACTTACCCTGCAAACACACAAGGTACATGTATACTTGTTCCTGTGATGTCTTCTGTTTTGTTTTTGGAGCACCGGCATTTCAGTTTTAGGTAGAGTTACAGATGTGTTCAAAATCTGTGCTCTTAATCTAATTAACGTATCCCTTACTCAAGGCTGCCTCTTCTGTGCCCTTGGGAAGTTGCTCCAAAACAGTTTCTCGCCATTGCTCTCAAATGTGCCACAAATGGAGATTGTGTGTGGTCTTGGGAGATGGCTTCACTGCCCTATTTCTAGGTTTAGCATATGTAAATGGCAGTGGATGCTTGGGGTGTATTTGGGAGCAGCATTATATATCCCAAGTATCTCAAATCACTTAGGAAAAATAAGACAAACTCAAAAGTTTATGACCTTTCTAAAATTTACCTTGGTTTTACCTTTTTTTGGTGTTGTATAGAATCCACCCTGTGACTAAAATTGGCTCATTACTATCGAGAGAGGTTTTTAGGTTGTTGTATGTAAGCCACCCTTTTGAATGCAGTCCAGCACAGTAGTGTCTGATACTTGCTGCTAACTGATGGTTTTTGTTCACTTCCTAATGGGACAGTATCCATGTAATTAATTTAAAACTCCCCCCAATTAATTGGCACTGGAAACAGAACGGTCCTTAAGCATATAGGCATGATGCATTCAAAACATGGGCTGAAGCTGATGTCGAAGTCAAGGACAAGAAATTTGCAAGGTCATTTCTTTTGTTGTTCCAGTTTTATAGATTAATTGGATTTTGTTTTAATATTAAGAAAATGACACCTTCCATAAGCAACGCATTCATGTAGAAAGCCCTCACTCAAGCATTTTTAATGGATGGTCAAGTTTTATGAGGTTCCCCTTACTTTTGTGTGGCTTCTGTAATTGTTAAGATGGCTATTTTAAATCTGAAAGTCCTAGGGTTGATTTAATTCAAATGACTATACTTGTCGACATAGCTTACACAGAAACCTGTATCCCTTGAATTTCTGTAATCTTTTTTGTCGTATTACCTAGTTTGAAGGAGTATATATGGTTTATAGATCTCTTGGGAGTATTAGAATATAGCTCAGATAAATAATAGCAGACGCATCTTTTTCAGCATACTTATTACATGTAGAAAATTCCGTCATTGAATTAACTCCTTGTTGCTGAGAACTGGGTTACTTTAAGCTTTTTTTCCAGGGCTGGCAATGAATGTTTCTGGAACGTGTAATATAAAAGGATTAATATTACAAAGTGCAATATTTAAAAGCTTCCAGATGTGTAGCATCAATTAAAGTTGGTATTTTTAGTAATCTTACATATATGTATATATCCCCTGTGTAGAAATGATAAAATAGACAATGAATGACAAAGGCACAAACCCAACAGTGAATTTGCACTGCAGTAATTACTTTTTATATCAGATAGTGCATGATTAAATACCTGCAAGAAAATTAAATTTACATGATGAATGGGAGTAGAATGAAGGTTAAGCTATTGTGTGAGCTGATACTGAGATGATTGTAGAAAAATATTACTTTGCTTAATTTATTTTGTTTCAAGAGATTTGACTTTGTAACTGTGGACTGAGGGGTGGGGTGTTTTTTTGGGGGGGGGCAGTTATCTTATTTGGTTGATTTAACAGTGAATACAACTGTTATCTGTTGAGAATTAGTTTAGAGAATAGTACATCAGTTTTATTGTACTATAGATAATTAAATTCCAATAAAAGTTTGTGATTCTCTTCTATAGATTGAAGTTCAACAAAATGTCTGCTACTTCTAATAGGTGTGAGACTGCTGCCATCTTCTGTTTGTTCCCTTAGTTTATTTGAGAAAACTAAATGGGTGTGAAAATCATTTTCTTAATCTGAATCATGTCACCTGAATGTGAAAAAAATCTTAGTGCAAAATAAAACATGCAAGAACTGAGTAATTACAGATTCACACCTCTCCTGGTTTTCATGAATTAAAAAAAGGTTTAAAAGAGAGAAAAGTCTGACATTAACTGCAAGATAATAGGAAGGTGTTTGTAGCCCAGTCTGGTACAGTAAAATCCCTGTTATCTGGCATTCTACAAACCGGGATACTTTATTAACTAGAATTTCTGGTTGGGGGGCAGGGAAAGCTCACGCGTGGGAGCCACCGCTGTCACCCACCACCCTGTGCTGTTGCTGCACTGCCGCCACCCGATCCACCCCACTCTACCACATTATCTGCTTCAGATAACCACAGTTTTTACATAACCGGTACCTGGCCTTCCCCACTCATGCCAGATAACATGGGTTTTACTCTGTGTGTGTGTGTGTGTGTGTGTGTGTGTGTGATATATATATATATATATATATATATGTATGTATGTATGTATGTATGTATGTTATTTAGTTGTTTCCTTTAGAGGTAAACCCTAGTATGGCTGCTCAGTGTTTGATTGGGGTCTGAATTTTTTTTCTTCCAAGTATACAGAAACAAACCTGTACTACTAATGGGGAAACAATGGCTAGGGTTGGTAAGGTATACTGGGTGCATAAAAGATGACAGTGCTTAAAGTCTCGTCAAAGAGGAGACCACAGACTAAACTCATTCTTATCCCATTACCTGGATTAACTTTTGTGGTCCTTTGTCCCTATGTGTTTATTGCTTGTTTGCCTCCCACAGCACTGCCTCCTCACCACTCCCCTGCTCCCTTTCTGTGTTTTGTATTCTAATCGCACTCTATCTTTTATACACTGCTTTGTGCGTGTCCTTTCCAGCATCTGATGAAGTGAGCTTGGGCTCACAAAAATGTATGCTTTATATCTCTTACATTGTCTTATAAGGTGCATATCTACCCTCCTTTCTGCCTCGCTTCAGACTAACATGGCCAGCTACATTGCTCTGGTACTCATTTGCCTGTCTAGAGAAGATGAGAGATTAAAGTTACCATACTGAAATTTTGAACCTGAATGTGTAGGTAACTGTTTAAAAGCATGGGATTTTCAGCCAGAGTGCATGCCTTAGTCATGTTGTTAGTTCAGTGTCAGTGATTTTTTTTTCCCCCCATTTACTCTAACATCTTAAGGTCAAAATATTGATTTTTACTTTTATTTTTGGCTTAGTGTTGAATTATATAGACTGACTGGCTGTCTTACCTGAAAGTCCTGAGGTCATCTGATACCCTATCAATAGCCAGTTCTGCAAAACTAACAATATAAATGGCTCAGTTGTTGTTCTAGGTGACTTAAGGGTTCAAAGTGTTGATGGAGATCTTCATCAGACAAAATGATGTCATCTGCTGGTTACACTTGTGTAGCGCTGCAATCTTAAAATGGACTTCTCTAATTAGCGGGCAAGTTTTGCATCTATTGTAACTTACATTCTTTAAATCCTTTTAGGCAGCCCAGCAAATCATAGAGCTTCAAGAAGCAGCTCAAATAAATGCAGGACTACAACCAACTAATCTTGGGAGGAACAATAGTTTACATGATATGAAAACTGTTGTAAAGACTTGGAGGAACAGGTTACCCATTGTATCAGATGACTTATCTCACTGGAGCAGCATTTTCATGTGGAGGCAGCATCATTACCAGGGTAAAACTGCCTGGTCCAGCATGCATTCATCATGTAATTTTCCAATCAACACACTGTTTAAAAGACTTATTTTCTTAAATGTCTTCTTTCTCTAGTTTTAAGCACTTCGAGTCTAGTTGATTTTGTTCGTTAAATGAAGATTTTGAAATAGAACTTCATTTTCAAGGTTTCTTATTTTCCATGCTTAAACTTCAGTTTGGAAAACGTATCTTAATCTTTCACTTTCATAAGCCATATGTTCATATGTCATTAATAACTTGTAAAATTTTGCTTTATGTACAGTTTGTTTTCTAATCTTTAACTTTTCACTTTCTTTGCATCTCCAGCCATTGTGACAGCCTATGAGAATAGCTCTCAGCACGATCCCAGTTCCAACAATGCAATGTTGGGAGTTCATGCTTCAGCTTCAGCAATTATCCAATATGGAAAGATAGCTCGAAAACAAGGACTGGTCAATGTGGCACTGGACATATTAAGTCGTATTCATACTATTCCTACTGTACCTATTGTGGATTGTTTTCAGAAGATTCGACAGCAAGTTAAATGCTACCTTCAGCTGGCTGGAGTCATGGGCAAAAATGAGTGCATGCAGGTATGAGAGTCAGATATGTGTTAAGGCATGCTGCTTGGGACTCCTAAATAAATTCAGTTCATGTTGATCATAATAGGTGTGTCAGGTGGAGAGCAAGGGCTGAATTAGGACACCCAGTTACGCCAAAACTTGATAATAATCAAGGGACTAATGTACGAATGCATAAAGACAGTGATTTGAAGTAACAAAATAAAATAGAGTTAATAAAATGATCAGAAAAATATAATTCAGAAGAATCAATCAGCATAGTAAAAACCATGTAAATTGTCTAAAATCTGTATTAAAATAGATATCTACTGAGAGAGCGAGAGCTATCTATAGATTTTATATTTCTATATAGATATAGAGACATATAAATGGAAGATGCATTAAAGGCATACTGTATGGAGAAAAGACTAACAGAGAAAAGACTGTCTGTCCTAAGACTAAGTGAGGACTTAAACCAAAGTTTTAAGTGACCTACTGCATATGTGATGAATGTTGACATACAAAAAGTGAAACTGAGCGAGTTAAATGGAAAGGAAAAATGGGATGTGACTATAGGCAAAAAAGCTGAGATTGAGTATAGGGGTAGTGAAGTTAAAGTAGAGAAGTGAATCTGTCACCTGGCAAATGCAAGTTATAGTCCTTCTGGAAAGAATTTTGTAAGAGGGGAAAATGGATTAAAAAAAAAATTCACTATTATCTTCAATTTTAGGAAAAAAATCAAAATAGGAAATTATTTTTAAAAATACTGATTAGTGGTTTGTTTCAGTTGCAAGTTAATTTTTATTTTGGTTCCTTTTTTCTAAAAGCGTTTTCCTTTATTGATACAAAATTAAACTTACAAACCTTTTTCACAAATATGTATTTAACAGGGCCTTGAGGTCATTGAATCGACTAATCTGAAGTATTTCACCAAGGAGATGACTGCTGAGTTCTATGCACTGAAAGGAATGTTCCTAGCTCAGATTAACAAGTAAGTCTGGAAATTCAGCCAGGAAAATTTCAACAAAATATTTAAGCAGAAAAGTTTTTAAAATGCTAAACCCAGTATAAAAGCAGGTAAAAGATGATCAGACAAATTGACACTTGGTTCTTGTGATGTTGGAACTAACAATGCTTACTGCCCATGCATCTTCAAATATTAGAAACAAACTAAAATAATCCTTGCCTCCGCTCTGTTAAAGTAGTTTTATGTATGGCAAGGAGAGAATGCAAAGAGAAATGACTTTTACCAGCCTTCAAAGTAACAGATCTAGGGGTACAAACTAGACCTTTTCCTAATTCCATGCCTAGTGCATTAGACGTAGAGGTTGTACAGTGCACAAATTTCTAGTATGATAGTATTTGCCAAAAGGAAACACTTTTTTTGGTTACAGAATTAACTTTTGGAGTACCATTCAAACAAGAGAAAGCTGCATAAGCTCAGAGCTGCTAAAACAAGTCTTTCTAGCCTGAGTTCATTGTATATCCTCTTATTAGCTACTGAAATAATGCAGCTGATTTATGCTGTAATTTGGATTAGTTGGACAAAACAGCTAGATCACAGTGCCCCAGGACACAGAAAGACCAGGTGTAAACTGTTTCATATTGGGGGATAACATATCACGAACTGTGGAGACATTGTATGCAGTAATTTAACCATCCAGTATTGAGTCTTCCTTTCAATCCACTTTGTCACTAGGGCTATGTGAAGCTTTGGTCCCTGATTCAATTTGTTGGAGATTCAGCCCGATTTTGGTGGCTGAACCTCCGATTCTGAATTGAATAAGAGGACCCTTTAATTTCTCAGAGTTGCATCAGAACCCTCCAAATCTATTTGGAGAGATTTGGACATAGAGACAGCTGTAAATGTTTTTTCTACGTAACTCTAGGTAGCAGGGGCTCGTGAATGCTGTGATGCTGGGGCGCATGGAGTGTCCCACAGGAGTGCAGGGGGCTCACCGGCGTGCTCAGCAGACCCGAAGCACTTCCAGGTCTGCTGTGGAGCTCCCCCCCAGCCCCCATCCCCCATGCTTGGTGACTGGTGTCTCCTGGGTCTGGGGGGGCACCCGGGGTCTCCCCGTGGCCCAGCACGCTCCCTGGTGGACCTGGAAGTGGCCCGAAAGTACTTTCGGGCCACTTCCAGGTTCGCTGCTGAGCACGTGGGGGGCCCCCCCTCGCACTCCTGTGGGATGCTCCATCCGCCCTATCGTTGGGCGTGAAACCCATCAGCTTTTAAATTATACACTCCAACACTACACAGCAGTTTAGGTCAGAAAATGATGAATATATTCTCCAATGGAAACTAGAGAGAATTTTAAATAGGCAGAATGTAATTACTTTGATGGAAAGTGCAATAGGTTCTTTAATGACCACAAATGGGCCTTAGTTTTACACCTGATCTAAAAGAGGCAGTTTATATTTTTAGTGGGGGCAGATGAAGTAAATAATTAAAGCGGTCTGCCTGTATTCAAAGTAGTTCTACAGGGTAGAATGGTAATCTTTTTAAGAGATATTTACTCTTTAATTCTTCCTTCCTCTTGCCAAAAATGTACCAAATGTAAGCATTGTTTTCAGTAAGAAAATCCTATCTTAAACAGGAAAAGGGGGAAAGTTTTAAAGGGCAGTCTCTGAGGAAGAAATAGGTCTTTTCTGTCTGTCAACTACATAGGAAGCTAAAGGTCACCTGTGGATGTGCCATCCTTCTTTGCTGCCCACTCTGCAAGCAAGGTGATAGAAGCAGTATAAAAGAGTCATCAGAGGTGTCAGAGTGATAGATAACACAGAGCAAGGGGAGAAAGGAAAGACTAGTGACAAATCCTGTTGTTAGAAATGGAAAGTAGTGATAAAGAGAGTCATTTATCAGACTGCTCCCATAGTAATCTGCTCCAGGACTGCAAAGCCTAGGACATGGAGAGCTGTTGGAGAAAAATAAAGTGGTTCGATAAAATTGAGGCTAATTAGTTTTTTAATAAGCTGTTCAATAGACCAGGCTATTTTCATTCGTATTGTACTTCCCCCCCAATGCTAGTTTGTATCACTCCAGATTGTAAATTGTATGGTCATCTTTTGATTTGGTATGTATATCATGTATTAATATGAGCATTTATAGGATTGAAATATACTCTAAACTGAAGTTTTTTATTTTCTTTATTAACTTTTTTGCTTCAAGTGTAATTAACTACATATACCGTTTTATGCAGATTCATAAGTTTAATTTAAAAAAAGAATGATTCACCTCAAATATATAATGTTATAGACTTGGAAAAAAATTTGAGCGGAAAAAGTTGAAAGTCTTCAAGGTTACCAATTCAATAAGCTATTTTTTAGTTGCCAAAAACCTTCAGAACCCTTCTTTCTGAAATTTTAAGTATTTTAATAGATGTTATCTATTTTTTTTTCTTTCCCCTTTACGCCCTTGCTTTTACTCTTGAAAGTTACAAGTTCTGTCAGAAGAGCTGTAAGTGTTCCCTTCCATGCCATGCTGATTTTTTTTGTAACCTCATTTAAGTAGGATCCTCATTTGAGTCTGGTTTCTGGACGAGTTGTTTGGATTCACTACAAATAGATGGCGAGTCCAGTGATGATTTCTACCACGTAACCTCCTCTATTCCATTTTTGTTCATCACAAGGAAGCGTTTGTTGCTGCACTTTCCTCCATCCCTTCTGTTTCTTTCCCTTTTCTCTCCCCCAGGTTTCATGCTCTGTTCCATCTGTTGCAGGTATAACCCTAGTTAGTTTTCACTGCATCTTCTGGGACGCAGCAGGATCGTTCTGTGCAAGTGCAGCCTGGCATAGTATTACTGATGTGCTTTTCAGGGAGAAATGTTAATGTGAGATGAAAACTAACTTTTCTTCCTTCAAACCTAAGGATCGTACCTGCACAAACTACTTTTCCCTGTGACCTAGCTATGTGAAATATTCGGAGCGGATCAGACTTACACTGCTAGTAAACCAGCAACAGAGAATTTAGCAGGGCGAAGTGTGTGGAATTCCTACTATCACACAAGGCACATATATTGGAGTTTTGCCAGAAGTGGTTAATTGTAAATTAGTTTTCCTCCCCGCCCTCCCCTGCAGACTTTTTCAAGCTTGTTTGATTATCATTCGAAAATGCTGAGGTAGGCTACCACAGATGACTGTGACTTCACAGATGAAGAAGACAGTGGCATGAACAGATTAATTGTTAAAAAAGAAAAAAGAAAGACGTCTTACTGCATTTTCAGCATTAGCTGTGACAGCTTGCTTTAAAAACAGTCTGTTTGTAATAAGAAAGTTTTCAGCATTTCCTTGGCAGCCATACATTTTTATCAGGATTTTTCAGTGTTCCCCTTATGAAGCTTTTGTTTTCATAAATGTCCAGCTCTGCATAAGACAGATAATGGAAAACTGACATAATATGAATGAGCTCTTTTACCAGAGAAATGAGTAAAAAACCAAGTGGTTATTATTAAGCAAATAACTAGGTTCAGCCCTGGGTATTTTACCACTGTGACTTTCTTATGTAGCTTAGTTATTTTGATATTTGTTTTTTTTATTGAGGTAAAATGAATATTCACACTTTTCACTACTTGTAATCCTGCAGGTCAGAAGAAGCAAACAAGGCTTTTTCTGCAGCAGTGCAGATGCATGACGTGTTAGTGAAGGCCTGGGCAATGTGGGGCGATTATTTGGAGAATATTTTTGTGAAAGAACGTCAGCTACATCTAGGCGTATCTGCCATTACCTGCTATCTGCATGCATGTCGCCATCAGAATGAGAGCAAATCAAGAAAATATTTAGCAAAGGTAAGGCCTAAAAAATGTTTAATAATAATAATAATCCATTGGCTGGTACACAGCTGTGTACCAAGGCAAAATTAAACCCTTGCATATCAACATTGACAAGGTTGACATTATTGGTGTAGTTTAAGCATATACTCTGCCTTGTGCTGTTTCTATAAGCCAAAATAACTGTGGGGAATTAGCAGTGTAATTACATGACAGACAATCATAGCAAAGTAGGCCTGGAAGGTCTCTAGGTCATCTAGTCCAATATCTCAATCTAATTCAGTATGCATCCCTGAATGCATGGGTACTAGGTTCATAGATATTGGGGTTGGAAGGGACCTCAGCAGATCAAGTCCGACCCCTTGCCCTGAGCAGGAAAGAGTTCTTGGGAAAGATCACCCCAGCCAGGTGCTTGTTCAGTCTCCTCTTAAAGACCCCCCAGGGTACGGGAGAGCACCACCTCCTTTGGAAGCCCATTCCAGATTCTGGTAACCCTTTCCAGTTACTCCAAGGGGTGCTCTGGTAAACAGAGCATCTCCTATCCCTTGCTGCCCCCCACCCCAATGAGACAACCATAAGATCACCTCTCAGCCTTCTGTTGCAGAGGCTGAAAGGGATCCAGGTCCCTTAATCTCTCCTTGTAGGGCTTTACCTGCAGACATATAATCATATAAGTGGCTCTCCTCTGGACCCTCTCAAGGTTATTCACATCCCTCTTGAAGTACGGCACCCAAAACTGGACGCAGTACTCCAGCTGTGGCCTTACCAGTGCCTCATAGAGGGGAAGTTTCACCTCCCTAGACCTGTTTGTGATGCAGCTGCTAAAGCATGATAAAGTGGGATTAGCTTTACTGATCACTTCATCACATTGACAACTCATGTTCGTCTTGGAGTCTACCATGACTCCGAGGTCCCTTTATGCTACAGTGCTGTTAAGAGGGGTATCCCCCAGCCTGCAAGTGTGCTGGTGATTCCTTCTCCCTAGGTGCAGCACTTTGCACTTGCTCTTGTTGAATTGCATCCTATTCTGTTCTGCCCACTTCTCCAACCTGTCCAGATCCACCTGGATTCATTCCCTGCCCACTAGTGTGTTTACTTTACCCCATAATTTGGTGTCTTCCATGAATTTGGACAGTGCTCTCCACACCCTCATCCAAGTCACTGATGAAGACATTGAACAGCACTGCTCCAAGGACCGAACCTTGGGGAATTCCACTGCCTACATCTTTCCAGGTCAATGCTGACCCATCCACCACCACTCTGCGTGCGTTCCATTAGCCAATTTGCCACCCACCTGACTGTGTAATCATCTGTCATAGCCGCTCAGTTTATTTATGAGAATAGGATGAGCTACTATATTGAAGGCTTTCTTAAAATCTAGGTAGATGACCCCTACCTTGTCACCTGCATCTAAGTATTTTGTGACCTGGTCATAAAAAGAAACAAGGTTAGTCAGGCAGCATCTACCTTGCTATGAACCAGTGCTGGTTGCCCTTCAGCATTATTTTTCCTGCTGGACTCCCACAAATTTGATCCTTGATAATTTTTTCAAAGGTTTTCCCAAGGATAGAGGTGAGGCTAACTGGCCTATAGTTACCTGGATCCTCCTTCCTTCCCTTCTTGAAAACAGGGACCACGTTGGCCCTTTTCTAATCCTCTGGGACCTGACAGGAGCATCATGAGCGCTCAAACAACCGTGCCAGTGGTTGTGCTCTGACACTGGCCAATTCCTTCAGCACTCTTGGATGAAGATTATTCAGGCTTGCTTACTTAAACACATCCAACCCCTCCAAGTGTCCCTTCACTAAGTCAGCACTAACAGTTCATAGATTTCATAGACATTAGGGCTGGAAGGGACCTCGGAAGATCATCGAGTCTAGCCCCCTGCCCAAAGGGCAGGAAGTCAGCTGGGGTCATAGGATCCCAGTTGTTGGGCTGGTTTTCCTCCTATGTTAATCTGTAATCCAATTGGGAGATTTGTCCAGATCCATGTTCAGAAATACGGAAGCAAAAACTCATTGAAGAGCTCAGCTTTGTGTCTCCTATCTGTCACCAATTGCCCTAGTCTGCTCTGTAGGGGTCCCATGTTACCCTGGGCCGCCTTTTTGCTCCGTATATACCTGAAGAAGGACGTTTTGTGGTCTTCAATTTTCGTTGCCAGCCTGAGTTCCATTGCTGCTTTGGCCTTCCTAACTGACTCCCTACAAGTGTGAGCCAAGTAGGTATACTCCTCCTTGGTAGCTACCCCCTGCTTCCACAGCCTGTATGCCTATTTTTTTGCCCTTAGGCTTTTCTGGATATCCCTGTTCAGTCAAAAAGGTTTTGTGGCCCCTCTGCCCCCTTTCTTGTGCAATGGGATTGTCTCCTGTGCTCGAAGGATTACTCTCTTTAGGAATGACCACCCTTCCTGGACTCCCATCTCTCAGTGCCCCCGATCATCAGTCCCTCACTAACTAATCTGAGCATATTGAAGTTGGCCTTTCTAAAGTCTAGCACTTCTGCCCTACTTGTTATCTTTCCCACCCTTCACCAGATAGTAAATTCAATCAGTTGATGGTCATTATCCCCTAGGTTACCTTGTATCTAGGTTATAAGAGAAATCCACCCTTAAGCCCCTCTGTCTATCCAAGCCTTGAGGGTTTTTCATAAGCTGGGCGGGTCCAAATACTTCTTTTTACTGTATGCAATTATAGTCACAACTTCTATCTGTAGTTCTGGCCTGTCTTCCCATTTTAGCCTGTTTGTAACCTATAGGGGGAAAAAAATCTTTCTGGACTTCATGAGTTTGACAGCAACTAGATAAAGCATGCCAGGAGATTCAGTACAGATTTCACATTATCTTATGTTAATTACCTTCAGCAATTTTAAGGGTCGGGGTTTTTTCTCATTATCTGTATTTTTCTGTGGTAGCACTTTCTTTTGTGCTGCAAGATGGCAACCAAAGCTTATTGTACTTGTAAATCCTTATGTTTTGGGGGTGGGGGAAGATGGGTTTTTTGTTTGTTTGTTTGTTTTTAATCCCTGGGGGAGAATATGAAACTAGTGGCACACTGCGTTGGAATATAAGCTCCCTTCCTTCCTTGTTCTTGTTCTTGTGACAAGGTATTTAGTTTGGCCAAATTGGATCAGCACCAATAAAAAGAAAATTAACATTATCAGTGAACGGCTTTTTTTGACCAGTGTAGATGATAATGTCACTGATTTTAAATGCCACCTGCATACATGCAGCCTTAGCACGCACGAAACCAGGAATGCAATCCAGCAGCTTGGAAAGTAGTGTCTGGGTGGTAAGTCTGTGGGGGGGAAGAGGATGGGGGAGGGAAGGGGTGTGGGGGAGAGATCGAGGCCCCCACAGTGAAGGAGGGGAGTGGGGCGCAGGGGCAGGCACTGCCCAGGCGGGACGTGGGGTGGAGCTGTGGGTGGCTCATCCAGAGGGAGCGGGAGGTGGGGAGAGGGGAGCAGCTCCCTGCCGCTGAGCGCCCCCTCCATGGGAAGCATGGGGGCATGTGCTCCCCTGGATTTGTGTGCGGGGCGAGGACACACTGTCCACTGTGAGCTCGCTGCGCCAGACTCTTCCCGGCGGGGGATGCTGGGTCAGGGCTATGCTTGGGGTGGTGTGGGTGGTGGCGGTGCTCGCAGGGGAAGCTATGCAGGGGGCTACAGTGAATTTTAGGGTGGTTGTGGCCCACCCAGTAGCCCTCTCCTAGCACTGCTGCCGCCTGCTGTGCCCCTGCCCAGTCCCACAACCAGAAAGAGGCTGGCATAGCCCCTGGCCCTGAGCCGTCAGCAGGCAGCCTGCCCTTGCCCCCACCCAAATCCAGGGGACGCATGCCCCCCATGCCTCCCCCAGAGGTATGCAGCAGCAGGA